>NC_056736.1:721560236-721860236 GCF_019279795.1 Protopterus annectens | reverse complement strand
TGAATGGAACCCATATATCTATATATATATATATATATATATATATATATATATATATATATATATGTATATATACACATATACATATATAATATATGTATATTCACATATATGTGTGTGTGTGTGTGTGTATGTATATATATATATATATATATATATATATATATATATATATATATATATATATATATACTAGGATGATAACCTGCGTTTTTTTCCTACCTGGAATCTGCCTTAGGTTCATTTGTTGTTATCAAACTTATGACCAAGGAGAGCAACAAGAAGCTCTGCCACATCACCGAGCACTGGTGGGAGACAAACAGCCTCCCCCCATTAAGTAGATTTTCCCTACATATCCCAGGTGAAAATTCGTAATCTCTTATCCAGTCACTCAGACTGATTTTAAATGTTGCTAGGGAATTACTCTGCTAGATGTGTAAGGCTAACCAGTTCGTAACTGGGTAGGAGGTATGTTGGTTTATGTAGCTCTCATTACATCAGGCATCAGGTTTTGCTGAAGTAGTAGTTCAGGTTTATGTTTCTAGATAAGGGGTGTTGTACCTCCGGTTCTGTTAGGGTGAAGGAATTCAGAGAGTGCTGCATTATTCATAATGTGGAGGGCTAAGCAAAGATCACCCCTCAGTAGTCTCTATGATACTGGGTAGAGAGGCAGGCCTTTATCTGTCATAGCAGGCAAGGGTACTATGACCTGACATCTTTTTGGTTAGGAAATACTGAGGTCTTTCAAGTTGTTTTAGTTACTCATCGAGGTCCATACTGAAGGAGACATATTTTCAGTCAAGAATTATTGATAAACTCACCAAACTAGGCATCATCCCCTGTATCACTAAGTGGTTTGCAAATTGGCTCACAGATGGAACACACAGTGTGAAAGTAGCAGACTCCAAGTCATACTGATGACCAGTCACGAGTGGAGTCCCACAGAGATCGGTCCCAGCTCCTCTCCTGTTCACCATCTACTTCTCAGAAGTTCAGGCCAACACAAAGGGACTCTGGGTGACCAAGTTTACAGATGACTACAAGCTGGGAGCCATTATCTCCCCAAGTGATGCAGACATCCTACAGAAAGGCCTCACTGAGAGCAATGACTGGTGTCAAACCCATGGCCTTAAGCTTAGCGCCAAAAAATGCGTGGTCATCCCCTTTGGTAAAAACTCTGTTCCCACTAATTACCACATCGATGGGAGCCCACTGAACACTGAAGGTGTTATAAGACTTCTGAGGACGCAGGTTCACAGCAACCTCTCCTTCGGACACCACATTAACACTTTGCTCAGAAAGTCCTTCTATGCGGCACATCTCATTACCAAGGGTTTTGCATCCAGGAAGAAAGAGGTCATAGTCTCTCTCTCTTCTCTTCCCTCATTAGACCAATCATCGAGTATAATGCCCCATTTGGCATGTACCTCACTAGACACCTGCAACAGCTGGAGAGGCCACAAAAGTACCTCATGAAAAGGATCCTAGGCATTAAACACATGTTCTACATGGACAGACTCAAAAGACTGCAGCTATTTTCTGTCTCATATCACCTACTTAGAGGGGATCTCTGCTTGACTTACAAAGCCATGTCTGACCCAGCTCTGTTAGAAATGCTACATCTAAAGAAATCCCAATCCCTCCACACCACACGCTCCAGAGAACTCAAACTCATTACCACAATCAACAGAACATGCTGAGGGACAGGTTCCTCACCCAGAGACTGCCTATGCTATGGAATAGACTTCCCATACATGTCAAGCAGAGCACCTCGCTGTCCCTCTTCAAAAGAAATCTTGATGAGTGGATGGGTAATAGAAGGCGCACCCCGGGGATCACTCCAGTGGCTCTACTCTATAGAGGCACTGGGAACAAACATCGGGCAGCATGATGCCAGGACAGTTCTATGGGCTAGGCTTGTAAAGGCTCCAGGGCCATTAGCCTAGTACATACCTATGAGCAATGCTACTATAAGATAGCAAAATTCACATCTAACCTGTCTAACTGCTCACACCACTGCAGCACTGTCTCAGTCCTATCCTGGCTATAATTTCACCACTATCTCCAGTTTACTCAACTGACTACTGACTATAAATTAATTTTCCAACCTGATAGCTGCCCAGCTCTTCAATCCATCTTGCACACATATGCCCCTACTCATCCCTCCATTCTTCAGAGAGAACCCTCTAAGCATAGCTAAACCCTACAACCCAGCTCTCCAATCCATCTTGCACACATATACCCCTACTCATCCCTCCATTCTTCAGAGAGAACCTTCTAAGCATAGCTAAACCCTACAACCCAGCTCTCCAATCCATCTTGCACACATATACCCCTACTCATCCCTCCATTCTTCAGAGACAACCTTCTAAGCATAGCTAACCCCTACAAGACAGCAGTACAATGCCTGTATTCCTACAACATAGCCAAACTATGGAATACCCTCCCCTCTTTCATTACCCAAGTAGACTCGCTGAAGCCCTTTAAAGCTGCACTAAAAACCTACTTTTTACAAAATCCAAGCTGTACATGTGAAATATAATGTAAGCCCCCTTAATCCCATAACTTATTTCAACAAGAATCCTGATTTTCTAACACCTCTGATTTTCAATCTACTCCATTGACTGGAAATAATTTATTATTTGTCCATTACTATGTGCCTATTTTCTATGATATAGTTTACCTGTGATATGATGCTTGTATATTAATTTGTATAGCATATGTTTGCAATTATATTGTTCTGTGATATTGGTTGGTTGTAACTGTGGACCCTTTCTCCCAAAATCTATATTCTTAACTGTATAATATTTTTGTTTTTTGTTGTTTGTTTAACTATGGAGCTTTTCTCCCTGGGCCAACACTGAAAATTTTTTTTTTTTTTTGCGCAGTGGACTTTCCCGGTCAACAAATGCCAATAAATAAATAAATAATGCATAAATGTTGCATGAAAATTCATTCTGCTGTGAAAATGCAATGAAAAAATGTAATTACAAAATAAAAAGATAATGGGGTTACAAAAGTTAAATTATTACAGTGATGCAATTAGAAATTCTGAGAGATTTATTCTAGCTATGTAGTTTGTTTCAGTAACATACATTTACTATAAACAGAATGCATGTTTTTGCTTTACATTGGTGCCTTTATATAAGCAATACATTTAAGTGCGCTTTCTGAATTTTTCCTTTCTTTCTTCCTTCCTCAGTGGGAATGTGTGTGCTTTGCAGTTTTGCTCATTACTTTCTGTCTGAGCCTGGTGTTCGTGTACTACTGGAGTGAAGTAAGAAACGATTATAATGATTTTGACTGGTAAGTCCCTGGACCATCTGATTTAGTAGCATCTGTGTGTTTGTTCATACAATGAATAGTTAGGTCTCAGAAAGGCTCCTCATTGTAGGTTTAACGTCTGAAATTGAGAGCACTGAAATTGTGAAAAGTGGTAATTTAAACCTTTATTTTTTTGCAAGGAGGTTTTTCTCCCTCATCCCCAGTGAGAGTGTGTGTGTGTTTTGCACATATCCCACCTCTAAACATACCACCTCTGATGTCACTGTGGAATAAACCAGAGAACCCCTTTTCACGACTTTGGACAGTTAAAATGAGAAGCTGCCAGAAGTACTGCAATCTTGAAAACTTAGCTGGGTGTCCATGTTGGCACAAGGAACAAAAGAAAGAACTAGCTAGTATACCCTTGTCTTGTATCAGCATTAACATCACTGTGCTTTTTTTACTCCTTCCCAGTGAAAGATTAATTATCTAATGTTACTAGAATAGCAGTTTGATTTGTAAGGATAATTTGCATTCATCTTTTGGTTTACTGTAGGCTTATCTGTGTTGGTGCAGTGCAAAAATGTAAGGCTATGAGCTACCATTAATCTTCATTCTTTTGGAGTCTCACCGACAGAGTTCAAGGTTGATTCCTTACCTCAAGTTACTGTCTGTATAGAGTTTGCATGTTTCCTCTATGTCCGTGAATTTTTGTTTAGGCATTCAGTGCTCCTCTTAATGCTGTTTGATTGGGCTGAAGTGTTAGCAGGTATTGCATTTATTCTTGTCTGGTGGCCCATGTCATGGCTGAAAATGGTGGGTGATGGACCTTATACATGTTCAAAAAATGACTCATAGACCTGTGTGTGTCTTAATCTTCACTTACATATTATATGAGGAAACAGCAACTTATGCTACTGGTTCTGACTGATTTTGACCTAATTGGCAGATTAAAGTGATACAAAGAAGCAGAAATGAGGTTAACAGGGATGAAAAGGCGAGTGAGTGTATTAGGTAGCCATGCAGTGCTTTTGGAAACTTCACTTTACTCATAAATACTAAACAAAAAACATTTAAGATCATTGGAAGAATCTCCTGAAAATAGCATTTCTCAGGAGCTCCCAGAATGTTCCTACCACTAATAGACCCCGGAACTCTTTGCAACCCCAGACATAACATTTAAGTTCCAGTTCTAGGCTATGGACCTTGAGAAAAATATTCCGATGGCATTATTTACCCCACCTGGTAGGACCTTTCATTCATCCTATGTTAACCTGTATAATTTATAAGAAACATAATGTTCGTAGGACAACAGTATGAAATTGTGTTATAAAAGAACTGACTGAATGTGTCATATGTATCTGCTGAAAAACTTACCTGCTGCAGAAGGGTGAAGAAGGATTACTGGGTTTTCCTGACAATCTGGAAGGTTTTGTCTTGCTAGTTTCAAGTGGTGGCAGTCATCTGAGCCAAGAACAGAACTTTTTTTCTTAGAAAAATGATGACTGTTAATCTTTTAAATGACATATATACACAAAGATTTATTCAGAGGAGCAAAATATCTGCTGTTGGCACTCATGACTTCTACCTATGGAATTCCTTTACTGAGTTTCCCATCAGGTTTTATGACATTGAAATGTGAGCAGAGGATGAATAAGAACAATGAAGTGAAATTCCCTGCTCTGACAACAGTTTTATATTCTGACGGTTTTACTGATTCCATTTTGCAAGGTTCTTTAAACCCTGTTAATGTATAGTGGGTGTGACAGATGCTTTTTGTGATCATTGCTTAGTGCAGTAATGCTCCTTTTCGGATGTTACCTTAGGGCAAATACCCCTTTCCTTGGGGTGTGAAGACTTTGAAATTGATTATAAGGGGCATAGGATGGAGTCCCCTGAAATGGAGGCATGAAGGGCTGTGCCACCCCCCAGCACACACACACACACACACACACACACACACACACACACACACACACACACACACACACACACACACACGGAAATCAGGTTTGAATTGTGCTGCAAAGTTTTTTTTTTTGACAGAATGTGGAATGAAGTCTTCTTTACATTCCTTAGATAGAGACAATAAACGTATTTATTTATTTTTGATTATTAGTCCTGGTGAAAGGTTTTCTTAGACGATAGACAAAGGTTTTGCAAATAATGACAGTTTACTGTGTCTGCAGTCAGCTGTTGCTGAGGAATATGTGATGCAAGTTTTACAATGATCCAGACAAAGTTTGGTCTACATAGTTATCAGTCACTTTAACCGTATCAAAAATCTGAGTAATGAATACAGTGACAAACATTTGCACAAAGACAGCTGACTGTATTATAGTTCAGGACTAATACAGTTGCACAAGTTGTATTTTCTTATGTGAATGAACATTTTATTAGCTTGATATCGCATAATTTTGGCCTTCTGAAATATAAATGTTGTATGTTACACAGTATTACTATAAAATGAAAAAAGTCAGTGGCCATTTTCTGAGGCATCAGTCTGTTTTTAAGAAATGTATTTCATTTATTTGTGCAGTAATCAGATACATACCTGGTTCCACAGCTGGGCATTCTCCTTAGCACCAGGGGAAATTCAGTTTTGTTAAGTTAGACTGACCTAAACATCACATGATTCACTATTGTACTAATACTAGGCCATTTCAGACAAATGATACAGTGTAAGCAACCCTAGCATAAGCATTTATATGACCCATTCATACAATTTACTCTTTGGCCTTGGTGATAGAAGCATCCCGAGTGCTGTTTCTGTAGCCTGCTAGGTTTATGGTGTTCATGAGCAAAGCACTGTTATAATCTGCTGTGTTAGAGGAAACTAATATTTTTCTGCAGTTTTCTGCTCTTGTGACATAAGGGATTAATTCTAGGTGGGGAACAATAATTGAATACTTTGTATGCCTATTTTCCCTGTAAACCTGGATGTGCAAGAGTCATAATCTCAGACAGATGCTTGGATATGAAACTATTCCAAAAGGATCCACATTTATAGGAGAGGAGCTGAATGTTTGGAATTGTATGAGGATGCTTGCTTAATAGGTTCATAGGTTTATAGGTACTTACTAGACTATTGAACTGTGAGGATGTCAGGACGTCTAGCCTTACATTCCCATGGTAGCTTTCAGCCTTTATATTTTGCATGCAAATAACCCAGACACAGGCAGAACAAAGATCTGTTGGGTCATTTACATGTTTATCCCATCCATAATGGGCAGGGGTGATAAACTGGGAGAATTTGCTGTTATCCATCCATTCGTCCAACTTGCATTTGATTAGAGTAAGAGAAGTACTCGGCTTTATTTGGAGTAGGTTGCTGTTCCATCGAAGTGGTACATACTTATCCCTCCAATTTGTTGTAATAATTTTGCAAGGGAATGAGATACCTTGAGTAGGTTTTTGTGATACTGTTGGACTTGCAAGTGAGTAGTTAAGTCTGACAAAATAGGGTCTGTTGAACCTGTATATGTGAGAGACAGGTCACCTCTCAGTAGCGTGTATGATACTGAGAAGAGGGGCAAGGCTCTGAGATGGTCTGCATTATGTTTACAGTTTAGGCCCTTGCATTTTTTTTTAAGTGAGAAAATGTTATGGTCATACATGTTTTGACAAGTGTTTGGACAGATACATGACGGAAGGGGCATTGAACTGAATGATCAGCCTAATGAGTGCCAAGTACTGTGGAATGATTACATCCCTTTAGCTATAAGCTGTTCAGTGAAAAAGGACTTCCTTACAGCAGTGGATATGTGGTGATCAAAAGACAGGTAGTCGCTGACATGGGTTCCCAGATAACTTACTACAGGGTCAATTTTCAGGGGTGCATTGTCAATGTGATAGTTACAAGACGAGTCATGCTTGCCAAAGGATATGATTTTACACTTCTTGGCTTTTAGTTTTAATCCTTGGATGTTCTTCATGTTTCATGGTTGCAGTCATTACATTTGGGTTATCTGCTTGCAGGTAGTCCTCAGTTGGCCTGATTAACAAAGTCTTGGGTCCTGCGTCAGTTGCTGTCCCTTCTTCCATGACGTCAGGTCATCAGGGGTATAAAACATGCAGCCAATGCCATTACATCAGTCTTTCTTGCTGTGTGGTGCCCGAAGCAGAAGCAGTTCGATAGTGCAGGTTGGCCGACTCCTGAAATTTTCTTTCGGAGTTTCAGAACCGAAGTCTTCAACTAAAGCTAAGTATCCAGTTGGGGAAACTATTTCTTGCTCATTACCGATGTCAGTAAAAGTTAATAATTGCATTACTTGTGGAAAGCAAATACCTTATAAAGATTTTCATCCGTACTGTATTCCTTGCCTAGGCCCTGACCATGACGTACCTTGCTGTTGGTTTTGTGCCTTATTTAATCAGCGCACTATCCGTCGTCGGTATATTTTCACCTCTAAATATTTCGGTTCTCGGTTTAATTATCCAGAAATGTTGTCGGTTAGACATTCGACTACCGGGATTTCCAAAAAAATGCAAAGATAAAGACAGAGACAGACCGCCGAGGTCCAAAACTGCCAACAACGCTTCTCCTAAGCCAGTCGCCAGTTCACTGGTACTCAGTGAGGCGCATTCACAGCCCCTGATACCCACTACTTCTGATTCGTAGGCCTCTAATGAGACCCATTCGGAGTCAAGTATGCTGCAAGATGCTTCAGCTAAGGAACCCGCGGATGTCTCTACCTTGGATGGGTCCAGAGCCGCTGTGCAGGCACCGGCTTCTGAGGGTGTATTCAGGCCTATGGACTTGCATATTAAACCGACGCCTCCTTCTTCACTTAGGCCTAAATCTCGACCCATGCCTAAAAAACCAATGCCCAGGCCACATGCTCATGCCTCTATGCTTAAAAAACAAATGATAAGAATGGCTGAAGATCTAATAACTCTAATCAGGGATAGCCAACACCCCCCCCCCTTTCTAAGAGATCTAGGACTGAAGTTGTTTATGAATCTTCTGACCAGGATTCTGTTTTTTCTGATTCTTGCCCTTATCTACTTATGAGGATTCTGATGCAGAGGACTCCATTCCCTCTGCTTCCGCTCCAGAGGATTTTTCTTTTGGGGAAACCTTACATACTGTAAGGGAGCATTTCCACTGGGAAAGCCAGGATTTTTCTGATTCAAAAAAGAGGCTTAAGGATTTCTTACTCCTACCTCAGCGTAGGCCTTTAGCTATTTCTCCTGTACTAGACATTGTTAATGATGCTTTTTCGGAATCTAGTTTGGCAACTGATTCCTTGCCTCCTGCTCCCAGAAAACCTGACAGATACTACAGGGTTCCTGAGTCACATAAGTTCCTTTTTAAAAACCCTATTGCGGATCCAGAGAATATTTCACAGGGCTCCAAGGGCATTAAGGCTTCTACTGCGAAAAAATCCTACCCCTTCTGATAGAGACTCCAGGGCACTGGATAGATGGGGTAAGAAGGTTTACACTTCTGCAACCTTGTCCATTAGGGCTGTAAACTGCCAGTTTCATATGTTAAAGTATCAGCAACATGTTATTGGATTGCTTAAACAGAAAATGATGTTGATTCCTGACTGTGTGGAAAATAAAGAATTACAGGATTTAATGCATTCTGCTGAACAAGTTGGAACACATACTTTGCAATGTGGTTTTGATTCATTAGAGGCCTTTTGCAGAGCTGCTCTTACTGGGTCTGTGCTCAGAAGGCATGCTTGGCTAAAGGAGCAATCTTTGCCTGATCATGTTAAAGCTAAATTGTTGGATGCTCCCTTAAATCAGGACAGCCTGTTTGGCAACAAGGCTGAGGAAGTTCTTAAAAAGATGGAAGATAAAGCTAAATCTATGCAAACTGTTAAAGATTTCTTACAAGTTCAGCCTCCTAGATTTAGTAGGCACTGATCTTCTAAGAATTGGTCCTTTCCAGCCCCTTCCAGGTCTTCTCAAGCCAAACCCAGACACAGCAAAACCCCCAGATTTCAGTCCCGGGGACACACAGGACTAAGCAGTGGAGGGCCTCCACTTCCAAAATCTGGAAGTAATAAGACTCCCCCCTATGGTAAACTGTCTCAATGACTTACTTTTAAAATTTCCAAGCACTTATCAACTGACTGCCCCTTTGGGGGGAAAGATTGCTCTTCATGCAAAGAACTGGGAACTCATTACCCAGGACAAATGGGTTTTAAATATAGTGTCCCAGGGATACAGATTTCACTTCCACACGTTGCCAGCACCAAGCGGGTGGCCGGACCTACCCCCAAATCAGTGGGCAGAGGCCCAAAAACAAGTACTTTCTCTCTTAAGCATGGGGGCTATTCAACTGGTACCAGAAGAGGAAAAAGGACAAGGTTTCTACTCGAGAATTTTCCTGGCACTCAGAAAAGACAATTCATGGAGTCCTATCCTGGACCTGTCTACTCTAAACACCTTTTTGGAGATTCCAAAATTCAGGATGCTGACTCTTCACCAATTACTTCCTATGCTAGGCAAAGATGCCTGGTTGGCAACACTAGATTTAAAAGAAGCATACCTGCACATCCCAATCAGGGAATCTTGCAGAAGATACCTACGCTTCAAAGCAGGCTACACGCACTGTCAGTTCTCTGCACTGCCCTTTGGCTTATCTACTGTGCCCAGGGTATTCACAAAGTGCCTAGCTCCAGTTATTGCATTTTGCAGGCAAAGAAATATTCAAATATACCCTTACCTGGACGATTGTCTAATTCAGGCAGAAAACCAGGACATACTTTTGAATCATCTGGACTTTGTACAAAGGGTTCTAACTTGTCTGGGTACACCACAAACGAAAAGAAATCACACCTGGTACCATGTCAACAAATTGTATTCCTGGGAGCATGCTTGAATACAACTTCCCAGATGGCTTACCTCATGCCAGAGAAACAAATTAATTTGACAACCTACTTCAAACAAGTGGCCACAAAAACCCTGCTATCTGCAAGACAAATACTGCAAGCTTTGGGGTTCATGGCCTCTGCATTCTTCTAATTCCATATGCAAGACTGCATATGAGGAAACTACAGTGGTATCTAAAAAGCCTATGGTGTCAACATTCTCAGGATCTAGAAGCAATGATACCTATCATACCTTGCCTACACCTAGAATTCCTTTGGTGGGCAGAGGCCTGCCACCAAAACAAGGGACTACCTTTCACACCACCCCCTGCCACCCAAACCCTAACAACAGACGCATCAGACTATGCATGGGGGGCTCACCTGGCAGGGAAGTGCATTCAGGGCAAATGGAACCCAAGTCAAATGCACCTCCATATCAATCAAAAAGAAATGTTAGCTGTACAGAATGCTCTGACAGCCTTCAAGGACCACATTCTTCCAGGACAACTTATGGTAAAGACGAACAACACCACTGTTATATGGTACATAAACAAGCGGAGGGGGGGTACACATTCTTACCCCCTCTGCAGACTAGCCATGGCATTGTGGAACACAGCCTTGAGCTACCAAGTGCACCTACAAGCTCAATTCCTGCCAGGAAAATTAATTACACTGGCAGACGGACTAAGCAGAAACCTCATGGACCCACACGAGTGGAAACTGGAACCAAGGATTTTCAACATGTTGACACGCAAATGGGGGAGCCCAGATAGAGACCTATTTGCCGCTCCCCAGAACTACCAATTGGACACATTTTGCACAAGGATTTCCCACAAACAAGCCTGGAAAGTGGATGATCTATCCTTCAGCTGGAAAAACCTATCAGTCTATGCCTTTCCCCCTCTGCCTCTACTCTCCAAAGTACTACTAAAAATCAAACGGGACAAACCAAGGATGATTTTGATTGCTCTAGACTGGCCGCACCAACACTGGTACCCCCTCCTGCGCAGTGTGTCATGGTTATCCCCATGGCACCCGCCTCAGACTCCTTCCCTGTTGCCTCAGCAGGAGAACCAGATTCTGCACCTTCAGTTTCTAACACTGAACCTGGCTAATTACATAATCTCTCCTTTACCATCCCTCAGTAAACCTGTGATGGATATCATTTTAGAGGCAAGGAGGCCTAGTACTAGAAAATCTTATGCTGAAAAATAGAAAAGATTCTGTGCCCTTGAACCAATCTCAAGGGATGAGCACAGCAGTGCCCAATTTACCTCAGATTTTACAATACTTAACTGAGATGCTTCACAAGGGCCTGTCTTTTTCCTCCATTAAAATCCATGCCTCAGCCATTTCAGCTCATTATAACACAGAACCTCCCCTCTTCTCTCATCCACTACTCAAGCAGTTCCTCAGAGGGGCCAAAGATTTGAGACCACCCAGGAGGGCTCCAACCCCAGCCTGGGACCTTAACTTTGTTTTGAAGAAACTCACTCTACTTCCTTCTGAGCCAGCTGCTACTGGAGACTTAAATTTTTTTTCTTGGAAAACAACTTTCCTTTCATAGGTTCATAGGTAGGTACTAGGCTATTGGCCCTAGGGCCTATATAAGCCTATCCAAAAGGTACCCTGGCTTTCACCACCAAAGAAAATTATTTTCCTGTGCCACTGTCGAGCAGAGCCACAGAAGTGATCCCCGGGGTAAATTTCCTGTCTCCCATCCAATCATCAAGATTTTTCTTGAAGAGTGCTAATGAGGAGCTTTGTTTGATATAGATAGGTAGTTTGTTCCAGATTATGGGAAGTCTCTGGGACAGAAATCTATCCCTCCAGCATGTTCTGTTTATTGTGGTGACAAGGTTTAGGTCCCTAGAGCATGTAGCTCGTAGGGATTGAGATTTCTTTAAGTGGAGCATGTCTAAAAGCTCTGGGTTTGACATAGCTTTGTGTGTTAGGCAGAGATCGCCTCTGAGTAGGCGATATGCGACGGAGTAAAGCTGTAGTTTTTTTAGATGGTCTGCACAGGGCATCTGTTTGAGACCGGTAATCCTCTTTGTGAGGTGTTTCTGTGGCCTTTCCAGTTGTTGTAGATGTCTTGTGAGGTACATACCAAAAGGGGCATTGTACTCTACAATGGGTCTAATGAGTGACGAGTAGAGGGGAACAATGACCTCTTTTTTCCTGGATGAGAAACCTTTTGTGATGAGGTGTGCCATGTAGACGGATTTCCTGACTACTGTGGTGATGTGATTATCAAAGGAGAGACTACTGTCCACCTATGTCCCAAGATCTCTTATCACACTTTCAGTGTTAAGTAGACTACCACCTATGTGGTAGTTCATGGGTACAGAGTTTTTACCAAAAGGGATGACAATGCACTTTTTGGCATTGAGCTTGAGGCCATGGCTTTGACACCAGGCATCTGTCTCAGCGAGGCCCTTTTGTAGGATGTCCACATCTTTTGGAGTTTTGATTATGGCTCCTAGTTTGCAGTCATCTGCGAACTTCATTAGCCAAGGACCTTCTGTGTTAGCCTATACTTCAGAGAAGTAGATACCAAACAGGAGAGAACCCAGGACTGAACTCTGTGGTACTCCACTTGTCACTAGTCTGAAGTTGGATTTGGAGTCTGCTACTTTCACAGTGTGGGTTCTGTCAGTGAGCCAGTTGGCAACCCATCTTGTGCCATAGGGATTTATACCTAGTTTAGTGAGTTTATCTATAATTCCAGAGTGGAGGATGGTGTCAAAAGCCTTGGTAAGATCTAGATAGGCTGTGTGAACCACCTTACCCTCATCTACAGCTTTAGTGACCTCTTCAAAGAAGTCTAGCAGGTGTAGGAGACATGATCTGCCTTTTACAAACCCGAACTGGGTGGGGTCCTGTGTTTGGAGATTACCAATGTCATTGTTTATAAATTCCATGATGATACACTCCATAGCCTTGCAGAACAGGCTCGTTAGGCTAATGGGGCGTTAGTTTCCAGGGTCTGTGGTTGCTCCTCCTTTGTGGAGTGGGATAACCATCGCTATGCAGCATTCAGTGGGCACATAGCCTGAGGTGAGGCTATGACTGAACATGGTACTTAGGTGGGGTGCCAGTTCGTTCTGTAGTTCATGTAGAACACAGCCTGGGATGTTGTCAGGTCCCATGGATGCTGTGTTCTTGGCTTTGGATAGTGTGTTTTTTACCTGTGCCTTTAGGGGATGACAGGGGGGTAAAGTTAGCACTGAACCTATCGGCCAGGATGTTGGCAATATCAGTTGGTTCTGTATATTTAGTGCCATTGTCCTGTAACTCAGAGCAGATCTGAGTGTTGCCATTGAGATTCTTGACATAGCTATAAAATGCTTTGTGGTTGTCTTTAGAGTCAGTGGTGATTTTGTTTTCATAATTAGATTTGGAGGATTTTATGAGGGATCTCAGCTTCTTACTGAGGCTGACCATGGAGTTCCTCCAATCATGGGATTTTACTCTTTTTTGCAACAGTTTCTTTCTTCTCTTGTAGAGTTTGTTTATGGCAGGGGACCACCAGATTGGCTTCCTTTTTTGGAGGATAGCATCTTGGTTCTGTTAGGGATTGCACGATCCATGCCCTCGTGTAAGTGCTTATAAAGTGCATTTGTGTAGGATTCAGCAGTCATACCTCTATTGTCCATCAGCATGGGTGTCGTGAAGTTTGCCTCTTCTGTTTGGAGAAATTGTTTACTGTGGTTTCCCTAATGGGAGGTGGGGGAGGGATGTGGATGTCTAGGGTGAGTAGCTTGTGGTCGGATCTGACCAATGAGGAATTGACGTCTGGTGTGGAGCACCGGTTGCCCATGTTGGTAATAACCAGGTCTAGGATATTGCTGCCCCTGGTGGGGGTGTGGATAAGTTGATCCAATGCATTGGAATTTATGAATTCCAGAAAACACTGAGCACAAGAGTTGGTACATGAGTAGTTTTCCCAGTTAATGGTGGGGTAGTTGAAATCGCCCATTATTAGGGTGTTAGGTTGTACCCTAATATTTTCCAGTGTATCAAGAATCAAGAAATGAGGAGTGGGAATCCTGGGGCATTGTGGGGGATCTGTAGCAAGCTACAATTTGGATTGCAGTCTTGCCCAGAGTTAGTTGCCCTTGGATAATCTCGGATGCATTATACTGAGCAACTAACCTGGAGGTGTGGATATTCTTAATGAATATGAACACGCCTTCACCTTTAGTGTTTCGGTCCAAGTTAGGTGGCTGAAAGGTGTGGTATGAATTATAGCCTGGTAATGCAGGGGTACTCTCTGGAGCCTTGAACCAGGTCTCTGTCACTGCACAAATGTCGATGTTCTCCATTTTAAGGAGTGCCTCAAGTGAGTGCATTTTGAGGTTTAGACTTCTAGCATTGAGTAGCTAGCAATACCCTCAGATTCTTCTTGCTTGTACATGTTATGGTGGTGAATTTGTCATTTGCAACTTGCCTAAAAAAGGCACTATAGGGGTGGCTAGAGCCTTAGCCAGTATCCAGAATCCCAGGGGTGACAGGTGCAGGCCATCTCTGGCAAAGCATTGTGGTTTGTCGATCATGTCATCCCAGGCAGACAGATACTGGATCCCCTTAGAATGACACTAGAAGCTTAGCTAATTGTTGAAGTCAATCATTTTGTCCTTGTACTGTGGTATAATTCTGGGTGATGGCAGGATGCTACTCAGGGCTAGGGTCATACCTCCCTGGGCTACAAGATCAGACAGCTCCTCCATGTCCCTTTTCATGTAGTCCAGGGAGGTACATCTCAGGTCATTCACACCAACATGGACAATGACAGAGTCATATTTGTACTTGTTGTGGAGTGACCTGAGTGTATGCATTATGTGGCAGATCCTGGCACCCGACAGGCAGCTGATAGTAACTTTCTCCTTGTTTAGCCTGGTGAGTGGAACATCAGTGTGCCTGACTATAGAGTCACCTATGACTAGAGTGTTGGGTACGTTGTTTTGCCTTATGGGCTGTGGTTGAGTGACACACTGAGTTTGTGGGCTATGTGTCATTTGGGTTGTGTTGGGGGGTGGAGGTTGCTTGTGTTTCTGCTTTGGAGGTCCCTGTTGCTTTGGCAGGTTTTTACTGAGAGCCTCCGCGAATGTAGGTGTGTGTTTTGTGTTTCTATGTGTGTGTTTTGGTGGTGTAGATTTTGAGGGACTATGTGCCAAGTGTGGTGTGGTGCAAGGGTTTACCTTCTCTTGACTGTCTAGTCCAGTCTTAGGTGAAGAAAGCTTTGCTTCCAGTTTGGCTATATAAGTGCATCTCTCACAGGTTGTAGTGTTGGGTGTTAGGAGGAGAGGGTTGTCTGTGTACATGAGGCAATTGCTGCATTGCTCCAAGATGCCCAGATTCATCAGGTAGACAGGAGAAAACACCGGGAGCTGACCTTTAGACATGCCTGGATAGGTGCTTATTTGTTAAGTACTAGACACTGTTTTCCTCTAGACAGTGAGGAAAGTTGAGTGCTGTAGTAATTTGTATCTTAATTAGTGCTTACAATAAGTTCTGAACAAGTGCTGAGCTCAAAGAAACAGACGAGTGCTGAAACTAAAAAAACTGGCTAGTTCTAAGAAACAAAATTAAGCTAGAATGCTTCCCTCCAACACAGAAAGGCTTGGGGGCTTAGAAGCCCACAAATAGTCCTGGACACAGCAAATCTGTATCCAGACTAGACTACCCACAGGAAAGGCAGGAAACAAGCTTAGAATTTTTTTTTTTTTTGTTTAAGTGGAAAGAGAGAAAGGAGGAGCAGAAACTAAGCTGACTGTCCTTCTCAAATGTTCTCCCTGTATTAGGTAGAATGAGGTAATGACACTAGACTGGAAGGAGGGTCCCAGATCAAATTTACAGTAGGGGCGGGCAACTGCAGAGCCACCAACTATAAGAACAGCATACCAATAGGGAGGGAGGGTGGAAAACAAACTGCAAAAATGTTTCTCACAGCAGAAAAGCAGCAGTGAGCCTTTAAATGAAGGTTTTAATCAGCTAAAGGAGCCTCTAGAGAAATAAGTAATCAGAATCAAACAACCCAACAGACGCTTAATAAAAGTGGACAATTTCCAGTTAATACCTCACACACAGTGAAACTAGCTAGAAAAATATACAGTACACAAAGTGCTATAAATAACTTGAAAAAATAAGCAAAACAACAGGATACGTAATGTTATATATTATAGATCCAAGTTTGCTCAATGTCCTTCCTTCGATTAGCTCAGTGTGAAATGGCAGAAACACTCACAAACTTAACTTCTTAGGTAACAGAAAGTTGAAACCTGAGACAACGTTTAAAAAAAAAAGCTCAAAAGAACCAATGAGGTGCTTAGTCTAAGATGTAGTCCAGGTGACCTCAGTCAGCCAATGACCTTAAACAATTCTTTCTCACTGAAATGCCTGATGGCTTTGGCTAACCTAAGATGTCCCTGAACATGTGCTCAGGCACACAGCCTCCACAAACACTAGGCCCAAACACAAGCCTGAATATGGACAATGCTACAAATATCCACATTACTTAGAAACAAACTGCAGAAATGTTTCTCACAGCAGAAAAGCTGCAGTGAGCCTTTAAATGAAATTTTTAAACAGCGAAAGGAGCCTCTAGAGAAAGCTTTTAACTGTAAACAAGTTATCAGAATCAAACAACCCAACAGATACTTAATACAAGTGGACAATTTCTAGTTAATACCTCACACACAGTGAATCTAGTTAGAAAAATATACAGTAGACAAAGTGCTATAAATAACTTGAAAAAATAAGCAAAAAAAACAGGATACTTAATGTTATATATTATAGATCCGAGTTTGCTCAGTGTCTTTCCTTCGATTAGCTCAGTGTGAAATGGCAGAGACACTCACAAACTTAACTTCTTAGGTAACAGAAAATTGAAACCTGAGACAACTTTAAAAAAAAAGCTCAAAAGAACCAATGAGGTGCTTAGTCTAAGCTGTAGTCCATGTGATCTCAGTTAGCCAATGACCTTAAACAATTCTCTCTCACTGAAATGCCTGATGGCTTTGGCTAAACCAAGATGTCCCCGAACATGTGCTCAGACACACAGCCTCCACAAACACTAGGCCCAAACTCAAGCCTGAATATGGACAATGCTACAAATATCCACACTACTTAGAAACAAACTGCAGAAATGTTTCTCAGAGCAGAAAAGCAGCAGTGAGCCTTTAAATTAAAGTTTTAAACAGCTAAAGGAGCCTCTAGAGAAAGCTTTTAACTGTAAACAAGTTATCAGAATCAAACAACCCAACAGATGCCTTAGCAATTACTTCAGCTCGAAGGGTATCTGAATTACAGGCCCTTATGGCAGTGGAGTCTTTCATCATCTTTCATGTGGACAGGGCGTCCCTCAGAACCAATCCAACCTTCATGCCCAAGGTGGTATCCAGTGTGGCTTTTAATCAGTCCATTAATTTGCCAACCTTCTTTCCCAATCTACAGAACAAAAGGGAAGGGATATTGCACTCCTTAGATGTGCACAGACAACTTAGATTCTACTTGGACAGGACTAAACCTCAAAAGAAATTTGAACAACTGCTGGTGGCATTTGCTGCAGGGGCAGAGGGGAAGGCTATTTCAAAGCAAACCATTTCTAAATGGATAGGCCATTGCATTCATTTCTGCTATAAGTACCATGGAAAACCTATCCCCTGGGGATCAGACCTCACTCCACCAGGGCTGCATCTACCTCTACAGCCTTTCTCAGAGGCATCCCTACCAGGGACATCCTAGAAGCTGCTACCTGAAGTTCTGTACATACTTTCACCAAACATTATCATTTGCCAATTTTCTCTAAATCCAGAGCTGGCTTTGCCACTGCAATCTTGCAGGGCCTTATAGCTGGCCCTAATGCTATCTAAATTCCTCCTCCCAACCATAGCTTTGGGAATCTACCCAAATGTAATGACTGCAACAGTGAAACACGAAGAACATAGTACAGTTGCGTACACTTACCATAAATGTAGACGTTTGACTGTATTTACAGTTGCAGTCCTGGTTACCCTCCCTCCAGTCCCCTACCTTCTGTTGGCTATACCTCTACTTTCCTTTACTATGCCTTTTGGTGTATTTGCTTTTTGTTGGAGGTATATCATTGTACTTTTATATTTTATTGCTCCCCATTAGGGGGGTACCTGACATCTGGGGCAAGAAAAACTGATGTAATTGTGTTGGCTGCATGTTTTATACCCCTGACGACCTGACATCATGGAAGAAGGGACAGCAACCAACACAGGACCCAAGATTTTGTTAATCAGGCCAACTGAGGGCTACCTGCAAGCAGATAACCCAAATGTAATGACTGCAACAGTGAATACACTCGAACATCTACATTTATGGTAAGTGTACACAACTGTACTTTTTTCAAACCAGCTATTTGTTTGGGACAGGCCCTCAATGTTTTAGAACATATTTATTTGTCACTTGGCTATGCTAATACCAAATTTTATGACCAGAGTATTTTTCATCATATTTCAATGTTTTCATCTCAGCTTGCAGTAAGTTGTAATGGGCAAGTAAAGACTGAAGTGACTCTTGATTCATTTTATCAACAGCTTCGATTTGGGTTTCTAACTCTGTTATTCTTGTCTTGGCATTCTGATGATGTGAAGCTAATTTACTGAGGGTCTATATTATTTCTTCAACAGCTTAGGTTGTCGAATGCAAGTTTCAAAATTGTGAACGGCCATATAAGCAAATTCTTTCCTTGGGAAAGAATTTGCTAGGCCGTCCGGAAATAAAATTAGCTTTTCAACCTAAATATAGTGGGGGGCTTTACCCCCACACCCCCTGATGTGGGGGGCTGTGCCCCCCACACCCCCCCAATTAAATATACCAACTCCAAGATTGCTCTACATTGGGGAAAGGGCAAATCCCCGATAATGGCCAAGCAAATTCTTTCCCGAGGAAAGAATTTGCTTACATGGTCGTTCGCGATTTTGAAACTTCGACGCTTAGGTGTCAATCACTGAGCATTTGACAACCTAAGCTGTCGAAGAAATAATATAGATGCTTTACTGCTTAGCAACCATCTCGCTGCAAGTTTCAATACTGACTTTCTAACATCTTTGAGATGCATTTTTTGGTTTCACTTGCTAACATTTTATTTAGTTGTTGTTGTTGTGTCTTTCGGCTTTTTCTGGTTAGGGGTCGCCACAGCAGAACTCCGGTCCGCTAATGATTGGCAGTAGATTTTTATGTGCCGAGTTGCCAGCCCTAATACACAACCTTCAACGAAGGTACGCCCATTCACGCATGTCTCCACACAGAAGACGCTCTAGCTGAGAATCGAACAGGACAACGTCTTACTGTGAGGCGACAACACTACCACAGCACCACCACCGCAGTACTGACTGGAATTAGTTGTTGTTATTTTATTTATTTATTTATTTGGGTTAAGGGTTACAGCATATCATTGTTTTACTTGTACAGATAAAGTGTTATGTTTACACTTCCTCCTGGTAGTGGAAGTCTCTTACTGCTGTCCTGGGTCTAAATTCTCTTACTGCTTCCTAAGCAGAAAGCTGTGTATTACTATGTAGCTAAATTAGTAATGGCTCAAGTGTTACTATCGACATGTACAGTGACAAAAAAGAAGTAAACAAGTAGAATGCTGCCATGGAAGTGTCAAATATTAAAAACCTATAAAGAAATTAAGACAAAAAGTAATCACTGTTAGAAGATTATAGATAAGGGAACAGATCATCAAAAATACTTAAAAAATGCACAGTATCAAACAGATCAGGCTTTGTCATACATTGTATCCAAAAATAATCTAAAAATATCACCACAAGCAGAAAAAAAATGTAGAAGGTATGCAGATAAATATAAAGGAAAAGTACAAAATAAGCAATTCATTAAAGTCCGAACAATGTTTTATAGAGAACTGGGAAACAAAGCATAGGAACAGGGATACCAAGTAGTTACACTGTGGAGAAGCATTTATGAAGACCTCATCAAACATAAATGGATAAAAGAATTAAAAGAAATGTTAAGGAGCAGCATTGTACAGGACATGAAATGGAATTAAGTAATGGCTAGAGAAACTGAGACAAAAAATTAAGAAAAGCTGCTCACTTAAAAATCACAGGCCCAGGTACAGAACCTAATTTCTTGTGAAACTTATTAATATTTTGACACAAAGATTTCACCCTCAGCAAGTTTTACTTATATGCACATCCCAAATAGACATCAACCTAGTTGACAACAGGAAAAATGATAATCCACCTTAAGTGACCCCCTTTTTTTTTTCGAAAATTTCTTTATTGCATTTTTCAATAATAAACACACACAAGAATACCATAAGACACAGATATGTTACATCAATGTAGTAAAAACATAAACACAAAGAAAAGGAAAAACAGAACTAACATGAGCTAACTATATGCAAATGATACATACAGTTTACACTAGAAGTCATGCTTTTCCAACTACTAGAATCGATATATAAAGGCAGGTAAAATTAGATCTCACTTAGAAATGAGGAAGACAGGTTAGGAACTGATCAATAAACTGGGGTGATGCTAATGAAGCGCCATTACCACATAATCCATTAAAAGAACTATAGTGCTTAACTTGAAAGATATAATGCAATTAGGGATCAGACAAAATACTAATCTAAAGATACTAGGTGTTTTTATCACTTAAGAATGACATCAAGCATCCGTTGCCAGTAATTGTGGTAGTATTCTTTTTTAGTGGTTGAGTATATTAATTTGTGGGAACGAATATACTTAATTGCTAAGCTGCTAAATTCTTCCCTTGTGAGAGGGGATGTGATTAACCATTTTTTTGTAATGTAGAACTTAATGAGTGTACATATTGTGATGAATACCTGCTTTAGAATTTTTGATAACTTGTCTATGTTAACGTGTAATATAGCCGTCTCCCATGATAGTGTACATTTTTTGTGTCCCATTTTTTTATAATCTAGCCCTTAGAGGTTGTGTACCTTCTTACATTCCCACATGACATAAAGAATATCTGCAGTTTGATTGGGGCAATGCGGGCATATGGGCAAGAATTTGGAATTAAATTTACTAAGTTTCCTGGGAGTGAAATAGGCGTTATTATTTATCATTATCTAAGTGTACAACAACCTTTTGAAAGGAATAAACTTGACCATAGTTTCTACTGCTTCTTTTTTGGTTTGCTCATTAATCTGTGGGGTTTTATCTTGCCAATAAGGTGAGAATAGAATAGAGCTCCTAGCTAGGTTTTAAGTATTAAATTAGCTAGGCTAACTTCCTGTATGAATAAGTTATCTGATGTGAATTTAATGTTTATGAGATGGCATATCAAATTAAGGATGGTAGTTTAATTTTTGGTGAAATTTAGCTGCTGTCTTATTTGTGAAATACTAGTACCTTTCCATTTGTAAATCTCCCAAACGTTAAGATCCCACATTAAGGGGAATTCTTTCAGGTTAATTGGTTGGTTATTTATTAATAAATTAGGCTTTAAATGAAGGGGATGTAGGAAGGGAAGGGCTTTAGAAAGTTGGATTGACTTGAATAATTTTTGGGTAACTAAAATCATATGTTTAATTAGATGATGTAAGTTTTTGACACAGACAGACTTTGGGTTAATTTCCAAGAATAGTAGCATTTTAGGATTGAAGCCAAGAGTTTTAAGTTGTTCATACCAGATCTTGAGCCATAGACATGACCAATGTGCAGAGCTAGAATCAAAGTTTATTATCTGAATTAATTTATATGAAGTGATAATGCAATGATATAGTTTAAGATCTGGTAATCCCAGTCCCCCTTTAGTTTTTGCAAGCACGAGCTGATCATATTTGATTCTAGTAGATTTGGGAAACCAGATACATTTTGATAAGGCTTTTTCTGCATTTATAAATAATTTATTGGGGATAAAAGGTGGCATTTAGATGGAAGAGAATTCTTGGGACTCATTCATCTTAACTATGCTAGCTTTGGAAAGTAGAGACATATTTATATTCTTCCATCTATTTATGTCATCTTCTATAACAGACCAAGTCCATAATAAATTATTTTTGATAATTTCATTGAAGTTGGGGGTGTAAATTGCACCTAAATATTTTAACTGATATCTAATCTTGAACTCAGTCACAGGGAAATAGGATGCCATGTGTCCCAATGGATTAAGGGGGAAGAGATGGGATTTATTCAAGTTTAGCTTATAGTTGGAAATCTCTGAGAATCTTTCTATGGCATTTATGATTTTCGGAAGATCTGATGTGGGAAGTTGCAGGTAGATATTTAAGTCATCAGCAAAGGCTGAGTAAAGTAACTTGATGTTAAAGATTTTTGGGATGTGGTGAAAATATTTTTGAGATATATATATATATAGGAGCAGAGGTTCTAAGTATAGGTTAAAAAGATAAGGTGAAAGCGGGCAGCCTTGCCTTGTTCCATTTGAGATGTGGATGGGATTGGTTCTGAAGTTATTTATTTGTACAGAGGTGGAGGCTTTTTGATAGAGAGTCCTGACAATGTTAACACAAAGTGTTGGGAGGGCGGCCTAATGGTTAAGGTGTTTGCCTTACAAACACAAGGTGCAGGGTTTGAGTCTCACAAGGGATAATTGAATAGGCTTAAAATGGCTCGCAAGGGCAGTTTGCAAAGTACTAATCTATGAACCTATAAAAGGAAATATGTGAGTAATTATGGGGTGGCCTAATGATTAAGGTGTTTGCCTTACAAACACAAGGTGCAGGGTTTGAGTCTCACAAGTGATAATTGGCTAGGCTTAAAATGACTCGCAAGGGCAGTTAGCTTAGTATGAATCTATGAACCTATGAACACCATTCAGAGGTATTCTGAACCTAAGCATTGTAGTATAACAGGAAGTTTAAGTTGACTCTATCGAAAGCTTTGCGGCCATTAGCTGTAATGACATATCTGGGGTGTTTATCTTTATTGAGGAGCCTGATAATAGTATCTAGAAGAAGGGTGTTGTCGCAAGTTTGTCTATCTGTCATAAAGCCCACCTGATCATTGGAAATGATAGAGGGACGAATCACCTTAAGTGACCCTACAAGCAATCCTTACAACTGTAGACCAGTAACTTGCCTTCCAACCATATGCAAATTATGTACTGAAATTGATGCACACAGAGTTTATTTAGAGAAAAATTCAATTATGGCAATAGGACAGAAAGCTAAAACAGAAAAGTCATATGGAAGAAAGGATCATTTATTACTAAATAAAGCCCTAACAAGAGTGTTGTAAAAAGGGGTAGAATTTAAGTATGGCATGGATATATTACAAAAACAAAATCTGTCAGCATCCCACATTCATGGATATTGGAATGCTTACAGATGTATAAGATATGCTCTACAGTGATCAGTTTATATTTATTGTAGTGACTATGAAACAGTGGCAAACTACTTAGCAGTTCAGCCATGACAAAAGGCAAGTTATTACCCAGTGATAAATATGCATAGCAGCATATTCCTGAGTGATTTTTTGTCACGTCTGTTGTTTTGTCTTGCCCTTAACCAGTAAAGCTCTTTACTTAACCTCTTAGGTTATGGTTGTAGTTTGTCTCCCAGAAACCAAGTTTATCAGATGAGGAGTTGAAAGCACAGCTGTAAATGGTTAAAACTTTTTTGGATGATATAAGAATGACATTTGCTCTTGATAAATGTGCAAAAGCAACATTTTAAAAAAAGGAAAGCTATGTCACCAAGAAATATAAATTTGGGAGAGGAATGTGATATAAAGGAAGATGAGCAGGAGTGAAAATCTGAATATTTGGAAATAAATGAAAGATTAGCAATAAAGCATGAACTAATGAGAATAAAGCTCTTTAAGGAATATTTCAGCAGACTAAAACTGATAAGGTTGACTGCCTTGAAATCTAGCAATAAAGTCCAAGTTATAACTCAGTTTCTATGTTCTGTCATGACTTACAGCTTTGGGATGATTAATTGGCCGCAAAAAGTATTGACTCACTAGGACAGGAAAACAAGAAAAATGCTTCACACTTATCAAATTATATACAAAAATCAGTGTATACCAAGGTTATGCACTCCTAGCTCTGAAGGTGTTATGGGAGCTCCTCGAAAATGACTACATGTATAGATCTGCAGTTGTGAGACTGCATACACATCTGCTGACTTCATCATCTCAAAATGCAAAATGTGAAAGTTTTAAAACATGAGAAGTGGTAGATGACATCTTTGGTTAGTTTAGCAGAAGCATTTCAGAATAAAGTAGGAGTGCAAAAAATAAACAGAAAAAGATAAAAATCAGGCAGCAACGGAATGTGCCAAATAAATAAAAGAAAGAATATAAGGAAGAGGATCAGATAAGAAAAAAAATCGGGTGTTCACAAATACAGTTGTGATTACAGAAATCTTCTGGAACGCCTCATGTTTTTAACACCTTCATTGAATTATTACTTAAGACATTGGCAAACATGCATTTATATAAAAGAAAACAAGCCAAATGAATAAATTCCTAGTTGCAAACATTATAGATCACATATTTTTGTATAATTATCAATAATCCAACATTACATAAATTGCCAATTCATATCTTCCCTTAAACTTTATTCCTCATCCTTCTCCTCCTCCTGAATATTATTCTGCATGTATTGTTCCCACCATACCTCTCAACCTCTTCAAGAAAGAAATCTGGACAAAGCCATAAATAAAAGGGGCACAAAGACCCCAAAACAGGGACATTTCTAAATATTGCAGTTAATAAACTTAGAAATTTGATAGAATAACAGGTTTTGCACTAGCGTGAATATTTCTGAATGGTGTGACGTCTAAAACTCAAAAGTCTGTCATTATATTCCAACTTCAACCTAATGATTTGCCACTAATTTGCCAGAAAATCTCAATTTAATGAAAAATGGACCAAAATAAGATCTCACTTCCTGTTCTTTTATCTCTGGGCTGGCTAAGCTGGGAGGGTGGCTTAATGGCTAAGGTGTTTATGTTACAAACACAAGGTGCAGGGTTTGAATCTCACAAGGGATAATTGGCAAGGCTTAAAATGGCTCACAAGGGTAGTTAGCTTAGTACTGAACTATGAACTATGAACCTATGTTCTAATATTCAGTACTTAAAATACAGTTGGTTTAGACTCTGATATCCATTTTCTAGTAATTGCTTATTTTTTGGCAGCCAATAGAATTAAACTTAGCAAGGCCTTACTATGCCTAGGCAATTCAGATCTTGTATCAAAGCTAAAAAAAAAATAATAATAATTTCCTTTGTTACACCCATTTGCTCACCCAGTATTTCTGACAGAGTATTCTGTAGGGAACTTTTGAAGTCTGCCAACTCGTTACACTCCCAAAATATATGTTCCTAGTTACCTCTTTCTTCCACATCACACCTCCAACATTTGCTGCCCACCTGAGGAAAAATTCTTTGGAGCTTGCTTGGGGTATAAAAATACCTATACAAACACTTCCAAGCAAAAATTCTAAGTCTTCTAGACTTTGTTGCATACTTGAGCATCATACATATGTTCTTTCATTCTTTCTGTGTAAATTGCTTATCCAATCTCTTGTCCCAAACGTTTCTAATCAATTCTGATTGATTCCTATAGTTATTGTGCAATATTTTATGTGTCCTATTTTTTTTTAATTTCTCCACATCTTTTGGGTTTCTAATACCATGACGGGAATGGACCCCATTCCTAAGTCAAAGTGCGATTAAAGTTCATGAAATTAATATTGTTTCAATCTTTGATGGCAGCCAAAAGTGCTCTTCACAGCACCCACAATGTTCCCAGTAATGACTCCTTCTGCAGTTCGTATGGGGTTACTTGGATTAGTAGCATATCTAAATACGATTGTAGATTATTTTTATAAGACCCATTGCTCCTACTACTATTAGAACTGTCTGGGTATATCTTTCTTCCACATTGCTCTTGTTTCTGCCAGCAAATCCTGATATTTTATGACTTTGTGCCTCTCTGTACACAAGACACTGTAGTCACTGGGTGTGGCGATTTCTGTGATCGATGCTACTCTTGTCTTCTTTACTTGGACCACTATATCTGGTTTTCTAGCATCTGTCTTTTGAACTGTTGGTAATGGGTTATCCATTGTGATATAAACTTCTTCGTATTCTATGATGCTTTGTGGCTCATGTTTCCACTGTTTTTCAGCCACTTCAATGCCTTAGTGTTTGCACATTCCCCAGTGCAACAGTCTTGCCACATTATTATGCCTTTAAGTATACAGTCCTTCTGCCATTAGTATGTCGCAACCAGCAACGAGGTGTGTGACTGTTTCCAATTCGGTTTTACAAAACCTACATTTGTGTGTTTCTCCCACATGTTCAATGGACTTTGTAAACCAATGTTTACGCAGGCCACTATCTTGGGCCACCAGTATTAACCTTTCATCTCTTTATTTGAATTTGCCTCTCCTTAACCATTCCTGCATTCATTCCTGATCAACGCGAGGTTCTTCCAGAAGTTTTCTATACTTGCAACTATATTTATGCTTTTTCCACATTTCTTGCCTTCTCATCTAGTTCTTCACCTTATATTGTTTCTTTTGTTTTTTGACACATTCTGTTGCTGCCTGATTTTTTATCCACTTCGGGTTTGATTTCCATTCCGGGTCTATATTAGATGCTCAAAGTTACTGAACTTCGAATATGATATGTTCGACACCGTATTGTCAAAGTCCAATAACATCGAAAACCTAATAAAAACATTACAAAAAGTCCAAAAATAGACCTACATGCTTTAAGCAGGGGGGCAAGGCCCTGTGCACCCCCCAACCCCCCACTACTTAAATATTCCTACTCTAAGACTGCACTACATTGAAGTAAATGGAAATATCCCCTTACAGAGATTTCCGTTTACCTTTTCGATGTTCTGCGGTTTCACTGTTTACAGTGACAATGTCAGATTCAACATCGTGAACGTTCGCGATTCTGATATAGATCCTCCATTCCTGCTTGACGCCGATATGCTTCTGCTAAATTAAGGAGAGAAATCATTTTAGATTTATTGTCCTCATGTTTCAAAACTTTTACTACAGTTTGGTCTTGTGAGGTCAGCAGATATGTGTGGAGTCCCACAATTGCAGATCTATACATGTAACCAATTTCAAGGAGGCCCATCCTGCCCTCAGAATGGGGAATATATAATCTTGGTATACACTGATTTTTATAAATCATTTGGTGAGTATGAAGCATCCTTTTTGTTTTCCTATCTAATATATCCAACACATTTTGGGGCCAGTCAATCACTCCAAAACTGTAAGTTAGGACAAGAAGAACAAACTGGTTTACAGCTTGGAGTTTGTTCCCAGATGTCAACGCTGTTTTCAGAATTAATTTAAGTCTTCTAAAGTATTCCTTACTAAGTTTTATTCACATTTGTTTATGTTTTATTGTTGATCCTTCATCAATTCCCAAATATTTATACACTCCCTCTTCCTCAAGTTCTTTTATATCACATTCTTGTCCCAAACTGATGTTTTCCTGGTGCTGCAGTTTTCCTGCTTTAAAGGTTGCTTTTGCACACTTATCAAGACCAAATGCCATTCTTATATCATCTGAAAAACTTTTGACAACCTGCAGCTCTGCTTTCAGTTCCTCATCTGATGAGCTATACAGTTTTAAATCATCAACATAGAGAAGATGAGAAGTCTTTACACTTTGTTGTTTTTTAGGAGCCAGATTGTAGCCATGGCTTAAGCTAGTAAGTAAACAGCTTAATGGGTAAATGGCAAGGCAGAATAGCAGCTGTGACAGAGAGTCACCCTGGAATATCCCACTTTGAATTTTTATCCCTGGGATAATAATCTTTCCTTTATCATGGCTTAATTGCAAAGTGGTCTGCCACTGTTTCATGGTCACTGTAATGTAATCAATCAGTGTAGGGTGTATCTTATACATTTTTAAGCACCCTTTTATCCATGAATGTGGGATACTATCAAATGCCTTTTTCCAGTCAATCCATGCCATACTTAAATTCTTCCCCTTTTTCCAGTTTTTCAGTACAGTTCTCCCTCCAGTATGACTTTATTTAACAACAAATGATCCTTTGTTCCATATGACTTTCTTTTATTGCCCTTTTGTTCTACTGCCATAATTGAGTTTTCTTGTAAATGACTATAAACCCTGTCAGCATCAATTCCTGTGTATAGTTTATACGTTGTCAGAAGGCATGTTATTGGTCTATAATTTTTAGTGTAGCTTGCAGGTTCACTCTTAAGTAGGAGCATTGTTTTGCCTGTTGTTAGCCAGTTTGGTGTCTGTTCGGGGTGGGCATATAAATAGTTTTTATTCATGGCTAAATCCTTGTGCAAAGACATTAATGCTTTTAACCAGAAGTTAGGTACTGCATCTGGGCCTGGGATTTTCCAATTAGAGGCTTTTCTTAACTTTGTCTCAATTGCTCTGGCTGTTAATTCATCCCATATCATATCATGTACCTTTAAACTTCTTATTCTTTCTTTTACTTCTTCTATCCATTTAGCATTTTTGTTGTGTTCCACAGGATCTTCATAGATACTTTTCCAAAATGCATCTACTTCCTCTGTTTTTGGTGGTCTTTCAATGCCTTTTACTTTATTTCCCAGTTCTCTATAAAACTTTTTTGGGTCCTCAATAAGTTGCTTATTTTGTACTTTTCCTTTAAATGTATCTGCATGTCTTCTAAGTTTTTCCACCTGTGCTGAAATTTTTAGTTTGTTGTTTGCAATAGTGTATAAAAGATCCTTGTCTGTTCTAATACTGTGCATTGCTTTAATCATATCTATCTTTCTTAGTATTTTTGTTGCTCTAGTCCCTCTTCTATTGTCTTCTAAGAGTGACACTTCTTGTCCTAATTGCTTTATAGTTTTCTCTATTCGATACTTCAATGATGGTATTCAATTTCTCCCCTTCCTTTCCCTCACTACCCTGTGTTCTTGTGGTAGAACTGTATTGGTTATTAATTTAGCAGCACAGTTATATATCATGTTTACTTCTGTTATATCACATGGATCCCTATGGACAATCCTGATTACTGCATTCGTTTTATCAGACTTCTGACTTTTTGGGCTTTATTGACCTTCTGCAGGCTATTTGTCTCATTAATCTTAATATATCTACCCATGTCTATTAAATCAAGCAACTCTTCTCTTAGCTCATTTTCTTCCAAACTGAGGGTACATCCCTTGTTTTCCGTTTCCTGTGGGCATTCTATAGAAAGTTGTATAGCATCTTCCTGTGGCACATTCTCTTCAACTTCATCCTGTGTCATCCATTGCTCTGTTATATGGGAACTCACTGGCCTATCACTCCTTAACATTGACTGCATCAGAGTTTCCATAGTTTCCTGTTCCTTCCCTTGCTGTCCAGCTTCTTGAATGTTTATACTGGTTTCCTGTGGAAGGCTGCAAAATATCTTGATATGGCACCTGACATGTTGCTTCCTGTTCCACTGGTTCCCCTTAATTTGGATGTCCATTGCTCTATCCTGTTGTGGTGCTTTCTGTATTAGATTTTCTACACCAAATCCTTCACTTTGCAGGCACTCCATAACTTCAACTTCTATTTTTTAACTTCTGCTTTACTAATCTTCTTTTCTACGTTCCATCTTTGTGATGTTATTTTTTTTTAATTGTGAAATTTTCCATGTCTGGATACCTTTGCCTGTATTTCTCTTTGAATATCTTTGGGGGGTGCCTTCTTCACATTGTTTAATTTGGCTTTCTCCTTTGCATAAATATTGCACCATATCAAATCTCTTTCTTTCCCATGTCCATATTTCTTTTTATACTTTTCAAATATCTTAGTTTTGTTGTTTATATTTTCGCACTTCCTCAGATGCTTCTTTTTCCAAACAGGTCAAGGTTTCTTGATCTATATACTATTTTTCACAAATCTGTTGTATTAATGAACGCAAATTTACATTTGAAGCTTTTGACAGTTTTTCTTGTGGAAGTATTTTTCTTTCTTCTAATTCTCTCTTAATCATTTTGTGTATCTTGTGTCTGGAAATTCTGGGCTTTTTACATAATAGTAACAATACATAATTTCTTTGTTATCCTCAATAGTCCACTCTGTCATCTTTATGGCCCTTCTTTGGCCTATAAGTTTTTGTGATGTTTGTGGACTGCTACTTCCTTCTATAACAGGGGGGACATCCTCCCCCTGGGCCTGGCCTGGCCCCATTGTAGGTATGTTTCCATATTTTGAGGATTCTACACTGTCATTTTTTCCAGTCCTGGCACCAGTGTGCCTGCCAACATTGGGCACTTTTTTATCCTGGGTCTTGTGCACCCAGCTGTCTCTTTTAATTTTTGACCTACTTATGTCCATGATATATGCTATATAAATACAGTCTAAGTATCAGTGTCGCTTTGGTGAGATTTTGTGAAAACAGGGTCCAACTAGTGAAGGCACTCACCAAGACTAGAGGATGAATTCAGTTTCAGCACTACTACTCTCCTTTGCTTGCTGACTTTTCATCTCTCCATTTGAACCCCCAGTGGAGAGACTACTGAAATAACCTTATGTTGACCAAGTTTTGATACAGGAATGGTTAAGGAGAGATGAACTGAAACCAAAAGATGGTGGCTCAGGATAGTAGACCACATATGCTTTGTTTCACAAACTCCGTTGAAAACATTGGACAAACAGACAAATGCAGGTTCCGTATAACTGAACTGGAAAAAGGTGCAGATTTTGCTGCTGGATGTGATACACTCATGGCAGAGGGCCTGTATACTAAAAGACACAATAATGTGGCAAGACGGCTACACTGGGGATCGTGCAGACACTACAGTGTAGAAGCAGCTGAGAAGAATTGCAAACATGAATCATTAGGAATTATAGAGAGTGATAACGTTTATGTCAGGTGATCACCCATTACTAGCAATTCAAAAACAGATGTAAGAAAACAGTTATAGTGCGTGGAAAAAGACAAAAGTAACACTGATCACTGAAATGGCTACACCCAGTGATTACAGCGTCTTATGTACAGAGAAACACAAAATCCTAAAATACCAGCATTTACAAGCAGAAATGAAAGCAACGTGGAAGAAAGATACCTTAACGGTTTCAGCAATAGTAGGAGCAACAGGTCTAATAAACAGAATTTACAATCATACTTAAATATGCTACCAGTGTGTGCAACTCTATATGAATTACAGAAGGAACCAATTCTGGGCCCATTTAGGGTGCTGCGAAGAGCACTTTTGGCTGATACTAATTTCATGCATTCTAACTACACCCTAACTTAGTAATGAAGTCCATTCCGTCATGGTATTAGAAACCAAAAACACTTGGGAGAAATTACACCTAAAGAATCTGCAAGTAAGTATTGCTGTGCATCCATCAAAGATAGTACTATTGTATTTACTTAATTTATAGGTATACGTGACTAGATAAACAAAATTAGTACCTTTGCAAATATATCGCTAGTGAGGTCAATGCCCACATGGATACTTTCCTAGACTGTCTGCATCATTGTCTGCATAGGTGGTACATTGTCAGTGATTGTATTAGGGGATGGCATATAAAACAATAAGCTTGTTTTTGAACAAATCTAAATTGTTTCTGCCACTGTCCTAGGCTTGGCTTCTAACAAATACACAGTGATTCTAGCAGGCTGAAAAGTTCCATAGATCTGCTGGGAATGTTGCTAATATGCAGATATCATCTGTATAATGGGTGACTAAACATAGCATTTAAAGTTAGTAATGAGCTGCATGGATTATAATAGACACTCCCTGTCTACATCCTGTCCTTTAGTAATAACCTTTTACAGTTTACAGCAGTTGTAGCCCCAATCTGTAAACCCATGGTCCATCATGTGTACATCTGAAAAGATTCTTGTTCTCTGTGTGTTCTTTCAGGCTTTGCATACTGGTCCTTAGGAATACATCTGCATGCTTGTAGGGAATGGTAATTATTGAAGATTGGTGATGCTTTCGTTTGTTTTGTGATACAGACTCAATAAGATAAATGGCAGACCGTAGCACTAACTCACCTAGTGAAAAAAGAATGAACAATCACTATGGGCCTAAATTGGGAAGGGAATGAACAGTAACAAAATGGAGTAGAACTAGGATTATGGTTGAGCTTCGGGGAATGTTAATTGGTAAGAGAAAAGAAAGGAAGAGTGGAATCAGTAAAATCGGTCACGTTGTTGAGAAATATATAGACAAGTATCATAGGTGTTAATCAGCTCAGTGAAAGCATTTACTAGCAATGTCATTAGTGAGATATACTTTTAAGTAAATTCTTGAAAAAATTAAGTTTTTCAATATACTTTAAGTCGTCTGGAATGCTGTTCCATGTGGCAGGAGTAAATTAAAAAAAAAACTTTTCTACAGAGAGAGGGGGAGGGAGGGACGGAGTGAAAAAAGCCTAAGAAATTGTTGTGCTTCACTGTATTTGAGGGAATAAGTTTGATTCATAATTCCTGGCTTGTTAAGGAGAGCAGGACAATATCCGTTTGGAGAATTTTTGAAGATGAGGATGCCAAGAAGAAAAGTGGATCTGGATGAAATAAGGAGCGAATTACTTTGTTAAAAGGGTGATACACTAGTGTAGTCAATTACCAGCAAGCTGCATGAATCATAGCATTTTATTCTTGGTGGTTTGAAGTAAAGCAGGATCATGTGAAGAGCAAAGTGTGGTGAACTTTCAGCTAGGCCGATATTTTTTTTAGTTTGAGTTTCAACACAGTCATTTGTATTTGGGCAGTACGTAACCTTTAGGGAGTTCCAAAGACCATTAAAGTACTTTTTTGTGTGTTGACACTCAGATTATTGCAGTGTAGTCAGTTTCAGAAGGCTTTAAAGTCATCCTGCAAGTTATTGTATAAAACATTTAGGTCCTCAGCACTGTTAACAGTGACAGTACCATCTGCACCCAGTGTGGTCGGTCTGTGGCAGAAACCAGGTTAAGTTGTTAATGAAAATGGAAAAGAGACGTGGACCAAGGACAGAACTCTGAGGCATACCATTGGTAATGGTTCCTGTATACGAGGAGTTGTCATGGATGTTCAGGTGGAATGTGTAGTTTGACAGATAGTTCGTGAACCAAGCTAGGACATCAGAAGATAGTCCTATGCTTGAAATTTTCATGAGGATAAGAGACTGGACAGCTATATCAAAAGGCCTTTTTATGTTCAGAAAAAACAAAGCAAGTTAGTTTACCAAATTTCATGTTGGATATATATATATATATATATATATATATATATATATATATATATATATATTTTTTTTTTTTTATATTCACTAAGGGAAGATATGTCAGTAAGAATACTATAATCTGAGCAGAAGCTGTGTTGTTTATCAGTGAGGAAGTTGAATTTTGTGATATATTCCAGCAACTAAAAGCTGACTCTATACAATTTTCTCAAGACTTTTTCTTAATGGGCATAGATTTGCAATTAGCCAGAAGTCATTAACTGAGGAGACAGATGCTATCTTAGCTAAAATTATGATCTGAACATGCTTGAAGGTATAGGGTACAGAGCTGGTTGAGAGAGGTCAGAGTGTGTGATAGGTTTATGGAGTATGGTGCTTTTAAATCTGAAAATCTTGGGGTATATTTAATAGAAGTTGTGATTGTAGCCACAGTCGATGCCCTCTAGATATTTTTGATCATGTGATTTAAAGATGTTTTTAAAAAAGAAGGGTGGGAATTTTTGAGGATCTTTATGACTTGATGCTTTGAGAATTGTCAAAGAGATGAGATGGTTGGGCGGGGGGGTGAAGATATCATGTGGTCCCTATATAAAAGCTTTTGGTGGAGCTTGACTGCTGGAAAGTTCAAAAGCAAAGGGGCTTTAAGGCATTGCAGAAGCAGTTGAGTTGACCGAAGTACGTGGTTGGAAGTTTTCTGCAACATTCAACCTTTGCTTGGTTGGTGCATATTCTCGTATTAAGCTTTAGGTCATATAAAATATTGTGTTTAGAGGTATTAGAAGGATCCTTCCAGTCAATCCATGCCATGCCGCATTATTTAATAAGTGCTCTGAAATCCTATTGTACAGTGCCTCTACAATATTCTAGTGATATGTCAATATTGTGAAATTATAAAGAATAACTGGAAGATACTGAACAGTGTACCTGAGTTAAAAGACAATATAGGAAGTACTCCACATTTTTCTTTCAGAAACAACAAATCCCTCAAGCAACATCTTTGTTATAAGTCCAACATGCTAGAGAAAGGGAACCCATTATTTGACAGGATTGGTATATTTCCTTGCATAAGTTGTTCAGCCTGTAAATTTATTTTTACCTGTCTGTCATACACACACCCAGTTTAAAAAGACAAATAGACCCTTTAAGGATAGGATCCTTGAACATCAGAGAGACATAAAGAATAAAAAAGATAGTAATGCCTTTGCAGCACATATTATGAGCCATAGGTTCTTGTTGTAAGTTTTAGACACTAATTTAAGAGGAGGTGATTTTAAAAACCACACTGAAACTATAGAACAGAAGTGGATTTTATTGTTGAGTGCAGAAAAAACACCTGGTCTAGATGTTTTTTTTTCACTGAAACCTTCCTGAAAGGACGTAGACTTAGACATAAATAATATTTTTTATTTGTATATATATTTTTATAAGTGCAATATGCTTGCATACATTTTTATAGCTGTTTTTATTCATGATTTATGAATGTGTTTTCTGCAGTATGTTTTCTTTTAAAAATTTTGTAACTTTTTGATGACATTATAATTAAAGGCTTTTTATTGGTCACACTTTGTATAAAAGACTTGTATTTCTTAGTTAACGTTGTCTGATGAAGCAGTGTGGTCACGGTGAAAGCGCTTACCACTCTTTTGGATACATCTATTAATGTTCCTGGATTTTAGCCTGCTGGTTTGGTATTGCTTCATTTATTTTATTCAGATGCCACCTTACCTCGCCCTTGCAATACCCCTGCTTAGCACTACCATTTTTGACAAGATTCTTAGAATTTATTGTTCCTTGTGGATGTTATAATTAATTCTGTGTAGCAATAGATACTTAGTTACTCAGTGGTTATAAAAATAGAGAATTACTAGTAAAAGCACAAACTAAGGTACCAGAGAAGAGCTCTTACTGGAAATCAGCTCACCTCAAGTGGATTGACATGGCATGGTTCATAGGTTGGTACTAGGCTATCTGCCCGAAGGCATTTATAAGTCTAGCCAGAATGTGTTGGCTTTCGCCGCCCCCTGAGATTAGTTCCCTGTGCCTCTGTCCAGCAGAGCCACTGAAATGATCCCCGGGGTAAACTTTCTGTTTCCCATGCACTCTTCAAGGTTTCTCTTGAAGAGTGCTAGCGAGGAGCTCTGCCTAATGTATACTGGAATTTTATCCCTCCAGCATGTCCTATTTATTGTTGTGGTGAGGTTTAGATCCCTAGAGTGTGTGGCTCGAGGGGATAAGCTATCATCTGCATCTACCTACCACCGGGTAATAATATCAGTACTATAGAGTATATTCTAAGCTGGGTGTCCTCAACTTACCCCCAAGAAACTATTATACTTGGTGATTTTAATACTGATTGGAAAACTGTCAATGCTGATAATCCTACCTCCCATATCAACCTTCATGGCTTCAGTCAAACTATCACCTCTACAACCAGAATCAATAAACCAAACAAAAAAGAGAGCACCCTAGACTGGATACTTATAAATAGACAAAAACAAACTTACAATGTAGGAACTCTACCTGACGATGTTAGTGATCATACTTTAACCTACATCCTTAGGCATAAAAATGATATCTCAATTTCCCCCCATATACAGAATCGTACGTACCAACTAACACTTCAACCCAGTGTCATTCCAAAATGACCTAAGTGCCTGTGACTGGAACCCTTTAAAAACTCTACCACTTGAAGAGGCTGTCAATTATCTAAACTCTAAATTCCTATCTATCCTTGACAGGCATGCACCCAAAAGGTCCATCAGAATGAAGGCCAAACCAGCCCCCTGGCTTTCCAAAGAAACCAGACAAAAAATCTTACTTAGGAATAAATCCTGGGCTAAGTGGAGAGCTAACAAAAATATTTCTGATCAACAAATTTTTAAGCAACTAAGAAATAGTAGAAAAAAGGCAATACTCATGGATAAAAAGAACTACTACTGTAAACTACAGCAAAATCACCAAAATAACCCCCAGAGGTTCTGGTCTAGTATCAATAAACTCATTTCCCCAGGGCACTCTCGTACATCTACCCCACTTCAGGCAGACCCAGATACCCCCCATCAAACTGCCAATGCCTTCAACTCCTTCTTTACAGAAACCATACAAGCACTAGCTAGTCAGCTTACTCCAGACAATTCAAGCCTTCCCACCTCCATACCCAGCACTCTACCAGCATTCTATATGCAACCTATCTCTACCACCCTCATCTACAAACTCATTCAAAAACTTAAGCCATGTACTCCTTCTGCCGACCAGCTACCTTCTGAATACCTCCAAAAAGCAGCCAAAGTAATTTCATATCCCATATCCATCCTCATAAACAGAACCATTAAGGAAGGAATCATTCCAGACATCTGGAAAATCTCCCATATTATCCCCTTCACAAAGGTGGTAACTCAAATGATTACTCTAACTACCGGCCAATAGCTCTTTTATCACCCTTAGCAAAATTCATGGAAAAATGCATTCACCAACAACTTTTAAACCATTTAACTCAAAATAACACAATAGCTAAGTGCCAGCATGGTTTTAAGCCATTGCATAGCACCACTACCGCCCTGTTATCCTTTACAGATGTTATAAATAGAAATCGCAATAACAACAACCTCTCATCTGCACTCTTTATTGACCTCTCAAAAGCTTTTGACATGGTAAACCATACCCTTCTTATCAACATTCTTGAATCCTTTTCCCTTGACTCTCTGGCTATTAAAAGGTTCATGTCCTACCTAACCAACAGACAACAAGCAGTTCTCTGGGAAAATAATATATCACCCCTTCTACCAGTCACCCTCGGAGTCCCTCAAGGCTCTATTCTAGGCCCACTCTTTTTTTCTCTTTTTATCAACGACCTCCATGTAGCAATCCTACAAGTCACCTGCATTCAATATGCAGATGATTCAACATTAATATGCTCAGCAAGCTCCCCATCTGAACTACATTCTCTGACTCAGAATGTATTCAACACAGTTGAAACATGGTTCACAAAACGTTTCCTCCTTCTCAGTGCTAAAAAAAACAAGCTCCTTCTCTTTACACCCACCAGTAAGTCCTCCTCTATAGATTTCTCTGTCATTTCCAGTAATCGCACAACCATATACCCCGACTCTACCACCAATTTGTTAGGAATTACTATTGACAATAACCTTACGTTTGATATCCACATAAATAATACCATAAAAACTGTCAACAGAAAAATAGGCTCCTTATATCGAATCAAAACTTTCCTAACTCCAGTAGCCAGAACCAAGATTGCACACTCCCATTTAATTTCAACTCTTCTATATGCCTGTCCCATATACACTAACCTCAAAAAAAATAACCTTGTCAAAGTAGCTCATGCCTAAAACAGCATCGCCAGATTTGCCACTGGCAATCCCTTTAGAACTCACCACTGTTTAAATCTAATGCAGCTAGGCTGGCTTGAACTTCAAAACCATCTGAATATCTCCCAACTAACCATTGCCCACAACATATTTTATCAACCTAACAGCACTCCTATACTATCTAATCTCATAATCCCCTATAAAAATCTAAACTCCCTACGCTCTTCTAGCAAACTTCTAGCTAGCATAACCAAGACTAACAACACGGCTGGTGATTCCCTGTTTTCTAACACAGTGGGAAAAAACTGGAACCTACTCCCCAATGAACTAATGTCACTTTCTTCCTTGCCTTTCTTTAAAAAAAAACTCAAAAGACACCTTAAAACACACTGGTTATGCCCCTGCAGTAACCCTGACTAACCTTCTGTTTTTGCTAATATTATTTCCACCTCCTACTATATATTCCAAACTCTAATGCATACTTCTGATGCAGAACAGGAACTGGTGAACACAATAGAACATACTGGTGGAATCTATCCTGTTGATTATCACAAAACATTCTTATTTTCATAATTTTATCATACCCTTTTGTCGCTTTTATTTGTGTAAGTAATTTAACACATACTTTTGTCACTTTTATATTAGTGTAAATACCATCTTTTATCTCCATTTTTTATTCACTGCTTCTTGTATTTTTTATTGAACTACTTTCATTTACTATGTATCAACTATAATTTGCATCCTTTGTATTGTATTTCAAATTTATAATCAAATTGTTTACTACTGGAGCTTTTCTCCCCGGGCCTCTACCGAAAATGGAAATATATCCAGTTAGACTAGCCCGGTTAACAAATGTAAAATAAAAAAATAAATAAATAAATAAATAAGGTTTTCTTTAGGTGGAGCATGTCCATCAATTCTGGGTTGGACATGGCTTTGTATGTCAGGCAGAGATCACCTCTGAGCAGGTGCTATGCAACCGAGTACAGCTGGAGTTTCTTCAGTCGAGCTGCATAGGGCATCTGTTTGAGACCAGTGATCCTCTTGGTGAGGTACATCTGTGATCTTTCCAGCTGTTGCAGGTGTCTTGTAAGGTACATCCCAAATGGGGCATTGTACTCTATGATGGGTCTGATGAGTGATGAGTAGAGGGGCACAATTACCTCTTTTGATCTGGATGCAAACCCCTTTGTGATTAGGTGGGCCACATAGAAGGATTTTCTAACCACTTTGGCAATGTGATTATCAAAGGAGAGATTACTATCTACTTGGGTCCCCAGATCCCTTATTACATTTTCCGTATTTAGGGGACTACCATCTATGAGGTAGTTTGTGGGTACTTTGTTATTTCCAAAGGGAATAACTATGCCCTTTTTGGCATTTAGCTTGAGGACATGATTTTGACACCAGGTATCTGTCTCAGTGAGACCCTTTTGGAGGACGTCTGTGTCAGCTGGTGAGTCAATTATAGCCCCTAGTTTACAGTCATCTGCGAACTTGGCCAGCCATAGTCCTCCTGTGCTTGTCTGTACCTCTGAGAAGTATATGCCGAACAGGAGGGTCCTAGGACTGAGCCCTGGGGAACGCCATTTGTAACTGGTTTAGAGTCAGATCTAGCTCCCGCAACTCTCACCATGTGGGTTCTGTCCGTGAGCCAATTGGCAACCCATCTTGTGAAATAGGGATTTATGTTCAGGCTGGTGAGCTTGTCGATAATACCAGAATTGGGAGTGGTGTAAAAGGCCTTTGCAAGGTCTAGGTAGGTTGTGTGGACCACCTTTCCCTCATCTATAGCCTTGGTAACTGTCTCAAAGAGGTCCATCAGGTTTAGGAGGCATGAACTGCCCTTAACAAAGCTGAACTGGGTAGGGTCCAGTGTTTGCAGGTTTCCAATATCTCTGTTAATGAGTTCCATGATGATGCACACCATAGCCTTGCAGATCAAGCTAGTCAGGCTTATAGGGCGATAGTTCCCGGGGTCTGTTGTGGCTCCACCTTTGTGGAGTGGAATAACTGTTACTGTGCACCACTCTATGGGTATGTAGCCAGTGGAGAGGCTGAGTTTGAACAGTGTATTTAGGTGAAGTGTTAGTTCTTCTTTGAGCTCATGTAGGATACAGCCTGGGACACTGTCCGCTCCCATTGATGCTGTGTTTTTGGCTTTGGAGAGGGCTATTTTAACCTGAGTGTCTGTGATTTCAGGGGCTCTACATTCCTCTGGTATGGTTGTGGACCCTTTTGGGGGTGAGAGGGGGGGGGGTGAAGTTTGCACTGAACCTGTCTGCCAGGATGTTGGCAATATTGGTTGGTTCAGTGTATTTTGTGCCATTCTTCACTAACTCCGAGCAGATCTGAGCATTGCCACTTAGATTCTTGACATAGCTAAAGAATGCCTTGTGGTTATCTTTGGAGTCTTTGGCAAGTTTTCTTTCAAAGCTTGCCTTGGATGATTTTATGAGGGATCGTAGTTTCTTGCTGATACTGATCAGGGATGTCTTCCCTTCTTGGGATTTTACTCTTTTCTGTACTAGTTTCCTCCTTCTATTGTATAGCTTATTTATGGCAGGGGTCCACCAGACTGGTTTCCTTTTCTTGGAGGAGTGAGTCTTGGTTTTGCTTGGGATAGCATGAACCATGCATTCTTGTAGGTGCCTGTAGAATGCATTAGTAAAGGATTTTGCAGCTTGGACAGCGTTATCCTTTAGCATGGGGGCTTTGAAACTTTCCACCTCCATCTTAAGTAACATGAAGTTTGCTTTTGAAAAGTCTGAGCTGTCATTTACGAGGTCCGGTGGGATTATGTGAATGTGTGTACATGAGCTGTCATTTATGAGATCTGTAGCATTATGAGAATATGTGTACATGAGCTGTCATTTGTGAGATCTGTAGCATTACAAGAATGTATGTACATGAGCTGTCATTTATGAGGTCCTGTCCTATAGCATTACATGAATGTACGTACATGAGCTGTCATTTCTGAGGTCCTGTAGCATTACGTGAATGTGTGTACATGAGCTGTTATTTACGAAATCTTGTAGCATTATGTGAATGTATGTACTGAAGTTGTCATTTATTAAATTCTGTTGCATTTTGTGAACTGGTACTTGAGCTGTCATTTATATGGTCTTGTAATGCATGTCCTCAAACTGCTGTGTGATGCAAGGGCTTAACTACTGATTATATATACTGGATCCCTTCTAATAAATACAGGTCGGATTGATGTTTTAAGTGTTGATAGGCTGCTGTGCAGAAAGTCACCGATGATAGGCAATAGCTGATGCTCAGTTGGCTGTCATTGATTACAGCCTAGGGAAGATGACACTGGTTAGTAAACTATGTTTTATCAGCTCCAGTGAACTGGATAGTTAGGATATCAGGAGGATTCCCAGCAGGACTTTGGTGACATTTAAGAAAGATAGAAACTTAACCCCTATGCATTGTTTTGGATTACAAGTGTATGATGGTAATAGATATACCTCTCGACTTCTTTGTTCAAATTTCTTGGGAAAAGCAAAAAAAATTATGGAGGGACAAAGGATTAAAATCAGGGACAATTTTTTTAAATATTAATTGAATTGACTTAAAAAGTTAATAGAATAAAAAGAAGTTATGTACTCACCATAACGTTCCATCTGAGTAGGTACTTTATTTGTCTGCAACCTGTGGGTATTGGATCCAACCTCGGATCCGAGCCGGCAGCTTCACTAGCTAAAAGATCCGAGCTCCTAGCTCCTCCCCTACCCATAATCCCCTGCTGCCTACTGTATTACCTCAGATAGAGTTTGTTCAGTCCAAAAATTCACACCTTCGACAGAGGATCAAGTATTGCCTAACCTCATGAAAAATAACATTTTTCAGATGACCAGGAATCATGGTATGGTTAGGGGGCATGGAAGGGGTGTAGGTTGCAAACAAATGAAGTACCTACTCAGATGGAACATTATGGTGAGTACATAACTTCTTTATCTGAAGTAGTTACTTCATTTGTTCTGCAACCTGTGGGACAGAGTCCCCAGCTACCTATAAAAATAACCCTGGGTGGCCTTACGGAAGGATATTCCGAAGCACCGCGGAGCCAAAGGAAGCCCTACTCCTCAAAATCATATCCAATTTATAATGGGAAATGAACGTATGAGAAGAGGACCAAGTAGCTGCTGAACATATGTCATCCAGAGGAACCCTGGACCAGAAGGCTGCTGATGTAGCAATGGATCAGGTTAAATGAGATTGGATTCCCATAGGAACTGGTTTACCTGAGGACGTATACCCATGGATTATGCACTGAGAAATCCAATTAGCTAGGGTTACTTTAGAAATTGCCTTTCCCATAGCTGATCTGGCGAAAGACACAAACAACTGATCAGACTTGCGAAAATCTTTAGTCCTGTGCAGGTAGAAACGTAGTTGCTTGTGTACATCCAGTTTGTGTAATGTGTACTCCCCTTTGTTCTGAAAATTTGGGAAGAATACCGGTAAATTGATTGATTGGTTAATATTTGACTCTGAAGCCACCTTTGGTAGGAAAGACGGGTTAGTCCTGAGAGACACTCTATCCTTGTGAAAAATGAGATAGGGGGGTTTCATGCACAGGGCTTGGAGTTCTGAAACCCTCCTGGCTGATGTAATAGCCACTAAAAAGGCTGTTTTCCAAGATAAGAATTTTAATGGAACCGAGGTGGCAGGCTCAAAAGGTGGACTTGTCAAAGCTTGTAGGATTAAAGTTAAGTCCCATGGAGTAACCACCGACTTCACTGGTGGTTTCAAAGGAAAAATGCCCCTCAAGAAGGTTTTGCATATCTTTGAAGATGCTACAGATCCCAGTCCATCTCCCAAGTGAAAATGGGAAATGGCTGCTAGTTGTACCTTAACAGTGGAAGCGCTCGCTCCTTTTTGAAAGATTAGTGACAAAAAATCCAGAATTGTTGCAATAGGGGCTGTAAAAGGATCCAGGCCCTTGCCTTCAGCCCAGATGGAAACCTTGGATGGTTCTGCCCGAACAATGCCCCCCCCCACCCGAGGCGAGAAGCATCTGTGGTCAACGTGGCTTGGGGTGGGGGAAATACAAAGGGTCTCCCTTCTCGCAGCTCTCGCGAGTGAAGCTACCAAAGGAGGGAGTCCCTGCAAATTCTGCTCAGTGGAATAGGGGTGTTCAGCAGGTGAAACACTAGTGACCATTGAACTTGAACAGTCCACTGTAAGATCCTCATTCGTGGGCGAGCATGAAGAGAGAGACCGATGGCCGCTGCCATAGACCCCAGTGCCCTCAGGACTAACTCCGCTGCAGGAGCTGGGCTTCGAAGAAGGGCTAATATCTGATGCGATAAGCTGCTCAGCCTGTCCGGGGTTAGGAAGGCCCGAGAGATGCGCGTGTCCAATTTGGCCCCTATAAACTCCAAAACCTGCACTGGTTGAAGGAAGGACTTTTGAAGGTTCACTGATATGTCCAAACTCTGGGCGAGAGTCAGAGCATAATCCCTTGCAACACAGAGTTGATGCCTGTTGGGGGCGGCAAGGAGCCAGTCGTCCAGGTATGGGAACACCTGAATGCCCTGGAGTCTCAGGTGGGCTGCAACCACTGCCATGACCTTGGTGAACACCCTGGGGGCTGAAGTGAGGCCGAATGGGAGAACCCTGAATTGATAATGACTGTCTCCCAGCCGGAAGTGGAGAAACCTCCTGGATCGCCTGTCCATCAGAATGTGGTAGTACGCATCCTTGAGGTCTATAGAGCACATACAGTCGTTCTCCCGAAGAAGGGGGAGAATAGACTGAAGAGTGACCATCTGGAACTTCTCCTTGGGGATGAACAGGTTCAGGGCGGAGAGATCTAGAATTGGTCTTAAGTCCTCCGTCTTCTTTGGCACCAAAAAGAACCTGGAGTAGTAGCCCAATCCGGACTGGTCTGGGGGGATGGGCTGGATAGCTCTTTTTTTCTAGCAGCTTTGACACCTCTGAAGCTGCTGCCTCACTTTGATCGGGTGGGACATCGGGGAGGCGCTTGACTTTGGGGGGTAGGTTCATGAAGGGAATGGTGTAACCTCTGGATATGATTCGGAGCACCCATCGAACTGTCGTGGTGGACTCCCAATTTGACAGATGCTCCAATAAACGCCTCCCCGACTGCCTCCAGAGAGGGACAGCCGGGTAAGCCCTCAGGGCTGTTGCGCGGGCATGTCTGAGAAAGGTTCCCTAGACCTGAAGTTACGCGGCCCCCCTCTGCCTCTGGGCCGGCATCCACCTTGTCCTCCTCTGCCTCTAGAGGACGAGGGGTCCAAAGCCAGGTGGGACTGCTGAGACTTGCGGAACCACAACTTCTTTTGTCCCCTCTGATTCCTTGAAAAGGATCGTTGGGGATTCGAGAAGCAGACCTCGATGGCAGACAGCGTCTTCCCATCCTTCTTGCTTTGGACCAGAGTCTCGTGTACGGTCTTGCCAAAAAGCAAAGATCCGTCAAAGGGCGCATTCGCGAAGGATGCCTTTAAGGGTTCCATGAAATCGCAAAAGCGGAGCCAGGCGTGATGCCACAAGACTACCCCGGCTCTGCTAGCCCTAGTGGCTCCCTCCATAGCATGAGAGAGTAGCCGCATGGATGTGTTAGAGATGGACTTTAGAGTGGCCACATGAGTCACAAATGTGCTTTTATCAGTGACCGTCATGGACTCTGGGGGGGCTGCAGCGTATTCTTTAATTAAGTCTCGCTGTAGCCTGATAATGTGTGTCATATAGTTCAGCGCCCTTATGGAGAAGGTTGCTGAAGCAAACATCCGCTTCCCAATGCGGTTCATCGCCCGAGATTCCTTATCCGGAGGATGGACCGAGGAACTTTCCTGTGTGAGTTCCTTCTTCATGGTGGCCGCCACCAACATGGCATCAACAGGGGACCCCTTAGCCCAGAACTGCCTATCTGCGGGGGGGCTAAGAACTTTGTCGGAACGTCTGGGGATTGGCTCCATGATGTCGGGCTCTTTCCACGCCCTGGTAGTAATTAAGTCCACCAGGGGGTCAGCCGGCGGGGACACCCAGGAGGTAAACGGGCCTGTGTCAAATGCCTCCGGGAACACCGATTCATCTGAGGAAGGTTTTTGGGCAGACCACGCCCCTCTAATATGCAACATTTCCATGACATCTCCAAAGAAGACATCCTCGAGGGGTGACCTTGGAGAACCTTCCCCTTCATCCAAATCCGTGCCCGTGGTGAGGGACTCAGGGGAGTCCAGGTGCCTCCTTTTACACTGCCGTTTGCGAGGCACCTCCTCAGTGGGACTGTCGGAGGAGGGCTTGCCCACGGGGTCCTGTTCCTCTAAGGGAACTTACTGGAGGGTTTGAGCAAGCTGTCCCATAGGATGGATGATGGAGGATAGACCCACATGCATAGGGGGAGCGGGAGGATCTGAGGCCCTGTTCGGGGATCTGGAAGACCTCGACAGCACCCTCGCCACTACCTCAAAAGCCGAAGGAGAACTACTTTCCCCAGGCTCTGAAAGTAGTCTGCTTGGCTTCGAAGCAGGGATCGGCGTCGGAGCCGAAGCGGTCGGATCCGAGCGAGAAGTGTTCTCCGACTGACACTGCGCTGGAGACACACCAATCCCCACAGATCCAATGCTCAGCTCTCGGCCCTGAGAGTTAGGATCCGACATGCTCGAGGGTACGGTCGGCGTTGAAGATACCGGAGCTATCGGCGCCGACGAAACCCCAGCTGAGAAAGAGCCCAGATCCGATGATTCCAAAACCCTAAAACGGGTCGGAGAAGGAGTGATCGGAGCAAAGAGAGGGACTGCGCTCCCCCCCCGAGGGGGGGCAGGCAAGAGCACCCCCATCTGCATTTGGGTCTGCAGGAATCAACACATCATCCGATCCATGTCCGCGTCGCTAAGGCTCCTGGACGATCTAGAGGAGGTCGTCGAAGCGAGCCAGGAGGGCCGCCTTGATGACCTCGAAGGAGACCGGTACTCCTCTTCCAGCTCCCGCGAGAACCGAGGCGAATGGAGCCGAGAGGGGGAGGATCCAGAGACCCCCGAGGGAGAGCTACCAACTTTTGATGGGGGGGCTGAGGGGTGAGCCTCAGCCCACCTTTAATGAGACCTGTGCTTGTCTTTCTCCTTATGTCTCTTTTCTTTGGAGACAGAAGCACTAGCGTCCCCAGAACCCTGGACAGCAGAGGGAGTTTGAGTCCCAGGCAGAGCATGGGGAGCTAAAGGCACCGGGGCTACGGAAGCAGCCTGAGCCTTCGAGGGGGAGGAGGAAGAAGCCGAGTCCTGGGGAAGTAAGCCCGCCAGGATCAGCTTGTTCTTCCTGTCCCTAATTGCCCGGGGATTAAAGGCTGCACAAACTGGGCAAGCCGTTGATAAGTGGGCCATTCCCAGGCACAAAACGCACTGAGTGTGGCCATCAGCTGGGGAAAGCTTATGGCCACACTCAGAGCACTTAGAAAAAACGGCCTTGGGCCCTTCAGCCATTTATTTATTTATTTTTTTTTTACAATACACACACCCAAACACTAAGGGAGGAGGGGAACAACACGCAACGCTAATGACTAAAAACTACTACAGAAAAAGGGTTTTAATACACTAATTCTACTAGGGGAATTACTACCACAACACACGCTAACTAAAAAAATTAAATTTAAAGATATTTTCTCAGAGAGAAAAAGGTAACGATCTCACCAAGCCTAAGGAGCTCTTCACAAGTAGCTGCTTCAACCGCGGCAAACTCGATCTGAGGTAATACAGTAGGCAGCAGGGGATTATGGGTAGGGGGAGGAGCTAGGAGCTCGGATCTTTTAGCTAGTGAAGCTGCCGGCTCGGATCCAAGGTCGGATCCGATACCCACAGGTTGCAGAACAAATGAAGTAACTACTTCAGATCAGTATTTGCATCAACATCCATTTTTCTGAATATTAAGTAGTATGAAACTCTAAAACCTGTAATTCTCAGTGATTGTCCAGAAAATCAAAAAATATATACTTTTTTTATTTTATTTACACTGTGAGTGATAAATATGCAGGAAAACCAGGGACATTCTGAAATTTCTGGACAGTTGAGCTGTATCATGATAGATTATGTTGTTGTACATAAACCAGCTAGAAAAGCCAGGGTAAAAATGTGTCATTACAAAGGACCACTTCCATGTGGGCATTGCACTCAACATCAGTACATTGAGAAAGGCAATTTGGAATTGCAGTACTACTTATGTAAAATGTAAAGCAACATATATTTGCAAGTGTTTCTATGTAGTTAAAGCAGTTTGATGATTTAGGTAGGAAGGCAATACAAATGTATACCATGCTATGAAAATAATGCCTTATTTCTACATGGAATGGACAGGAACATCTCACAAGTTTAGATCCTGTAACTTAGAAATCATGTTAAAAATTATGAGGAGTTAGGTGGAAGGTGAAGAATGCAATTCACTCCAAAAATTAGAAACCAAGCAGCAGGTAACATTTCAGGCAGGTTTAAGAGGTTAATAATCACCTTAAGCTGGAGTCTTCTTGAAATCCAGAAGATAAAGTGAATGTTTTCATTGCTTCATTTTGAATGTTTAACTGAAAGAGTATTTTTGAACAGCATGTATGTAAATGTATTTCACTTTATTGCTTTTGTTTTTATATGCTACTGAACTGTTATGCTGCAGGTAGGCGTGTGTGGGTGTGTCTGCCTTCTGTGAAGGTTGGGCGTCAGGCCGGCAACTCAACTCCATAAAAACTTTACTGCCAGTCAATCTGCGGACCGGTGATCCAATGTGGCGGCCCCTCACTGGGAAAAGCTGAAAGACAAGACTGAACTGCTATGCACCCAAAGCATCTGTTGCTTTAGGTTTCTTTTTTTGTATTGTAATTTTTCTCCACGTTGCCTGCTGACCATCATTACTGCAGTGACCTACCCAGCCCATTTGTTAAGATCAGGGTTCTGTATGCTGTGTGACTTCGTAAACTAGGAGGAGGCCCGTAGTGCAGGTCATTTGACTTTTTTCTGTCCTGCAGATGACCAGTTCCTGCTATGGCATGTATTTACTTCTGGGAAGAGGAGGTGCTTGTTTCCCTTTACTTTACGCTGAACTTATCAATAAAACTATTAAAACAGTTAATAAAAAACTTGGCTCACTATATAGGATCAAGCCTTTCTTAACGCCATTAGCCAGAACTGTAATTGCTCATTCACATCTCCTCTCCACTCTCCTCTGTGCTTCCCCTCTATTTACAAACCTCAGCAAAACTGACCTTAATAAACTTTCTAGCAGCTACAATCACATTGCTAGATTTGCTACCAGTACAGCCTACAGAACTGATCACTGTCATAACCTAAATCTACTAGGATGGCTTGAACTGCCTAACCTACTTCAGATTAACAAACTAATAGTTGCACACAAGATCCTATACCAATCAGATAATAACACCCGTACTTAAAAACCTCATCACCCCTTACAGTAACCTCAGCACACTTTGTTCATTTGAAAGGCTACTAGTTCAAACTCTCAAATCCAACAGCCGGTAAATCTCTATTTTCTAACTCTGTTGGCAAAACTCGGAATTCTCTTCCTGCTAATCTTACATCTGAACTCTGTCTACCTCAATTCAAGGAAAGTCTGATTCAGTACTTTAAAAAACGATGGCTATGTCCTTGTCCTAATCCAGACTAGCTCTAACCATCACTTGTGTGTACATGGAGGACTTCTGCCTGCACTTTATTGTTTCTTAACTTATAAATCCTATGATCTTCTTGGATCTACTACCAGGTTAGCCTACTAGGCATTCAGTACCCTATCATTCTTAAAAGCACTGTCTAGAATTTTCCATCTGAGTAAAAATGTAATAATTTGTTTGTGTATCTGTTTTTGTCTTTATTTACATCTGTGTAAAATTCTTTTATTTGGGTTTTATTTTGTGTTTTAAACTGTAAAAATGTAAGAGTTTGCCGAATGTCTTTTTGGAACTTTTCTCCCCGGGCCTCTGCTGAAAATGGACATGTATCCTGTCTGACTATCCCGGTAAACAAATGTAAAATAAATAAATAAAAACACTTGTAAGAATATCTCTACTTGCTGGCAGTCTTGAGTTTTAATAATTTGTGACTTGCATTTTCATGTTACATTTGTATTCATATTTATATATTTCCATTTTTGTACCTTATGGTTTTTGTGGAGTAGTTTTGCGTGATTATTCAAACAACTATAGCAGTACATTGCTATGAAAAGGAATAGACTTTACAAACTCAAGCTACAGCTGAAGCTAAGGTTGACTGGGCCATTTAAGGTGCAATCAGACAAATCATTTTCTTTTTCCATAGATTCATAGATTAGTACTAAGCTAACTGCCCTTGCGGGCCATTGTAAGCTTAGCCAATTATCCCTTGTGAGACTCAAACCCTGCACCTTGTGTTTGTAAGGCAAACACCTTAACCATTAGGCCACCCTCCCAACCCCCCAACTCATCTTTACATCATTCATTTGTGTCCTGGTGTCTTAGTGGTGAGATCTCTGTCTCATGGTTATAGGGTCTAGAGAATCATTCCTGACATCTAGCCCTTGTCCTTGTGGAGTTTGCAATTTCTCCTTATATTCTGATCCCATGTCCTAAAACATGCTGATTAACTGGCTTCACTAAACTGCCCCTAGAGAGATACTGCATTTACTCTCGTCCTTGTGGTACAAACAATGGCTGAAAAGTGTCCAAGAAGGACCAGTTCATTCACTTAACAGATAAAAAGAAACCCCAAGTGGGGGGAGGTTGCCTAATTTGTATGACATTTGCAAACCATTTGTAGACCCTACCATGCACAGACACATGTACAAATATTGTTTAACATGAGTCTAAACAGAAACATTCAGTGCAGAGTCCTGAGTAAAGCTGAATAACGTTAGTGCTAGGCAGATCATATAATGTTCATTTTTTGTGAGAGAGATTACATTATGCTGGGTTTCAAACAGAGTATAGCAGAAACTACATGTTAAATGTTTATACTATAGTGCTTCTGAACATTCTACATGGCAAACACAAACGGTACATTAACATTTTAGGGTCTTGTTTATGTGATAATAAGTAGGATACTTATTTTCCAAAGGCAACTATTCTAAATGTTTTGGCAACTATTTCAAATGTTTTGGCATTAAGCTTCAGGTTGTGGTTGGCACACCAAGTGCTGGTTCTAACACAGTCTATAATAAGAACCTTGGTTGCAGTCATTAGAAAACTTGGTTAGCCATAGACCTTTAGGAGATGCATTCATGTCAGAGAAGTGTTTTCAAAGAGGAGAGAACCTAAGATAGAGCCCTGTGGAGCACACCCCCTGTGAGTGCTTTCTCGATGAGAATGTACCATCGGTTCTTCATGTATGCATTTGATTGGAGAGATCATTTTCAACTCAAAGGGAGACAGAGGGATTTATGTGTAGACTACTGAGTTTGTCAGTAATTATAGCATGGAGAATCTTTTTAGTAAGGCCCAAATAAGCATTGTGGACAGAAAGGCCTTTTTGAATGGCATCCTTTTCAGATTTGATGAAGGATGGAATGACATTAGTATGGATGCAGGCAAAGGCAACATTAATAAGGACAAGGCCACGTATGTCATCATATCTGTTAGGAACATGGCCTATCTGATCTAGGGATTTGGTGCAATTAAACCTCAGAAATGGCTAGGTATATTTATTATTTGTTGTATAAGATATTGAGTTAATGGCTGGGTAGTTAAATTCACCCGGGGTCAGCGTACGGGGATATATAGATTTAGAATTCAGCTTATCCAGGTAGTTCTACTGGTCATCCAGAGAGATAGATAATGCTTTATAGCTAAGATTACAGCAGTAATTACTTTTATTTAGTAATATTAAGATGAGTGAGCGTTCCAAACAGTGCTGTCTGTCAGATAACAGGCACAGTATCCCGGTGCGGATAGATTGTTGTCAGTAAAATGAAATCAAGTTTTACTAATTACACGTGTGTGCACGCGCGTGTGCATGTGTGTGTGTGTGTGTGTGTGTGTGTGTGTGTGTGTGTGTGTGTGTGTGTGTGTGTGTGTATGTGTGCGTGCGTGTGTGTGCATGTGTGTGTGCGTGTGTCAGGGTTCCTATAATTGAGCAGTGTCACATTAATGTAAACTGGATGGAGTTTGTAATGTCGGAATATCCATGAGATGTACCTTGCTTTAAAACCCACCATGGAAGGCAGAAAAAGCCTTAGCCAGTATGCAGAAGCCTTGAGGACACAGATGTAGACCATCCTTAGCAAAATAAGCTAGCCTGTCAATTATCACCTCCCATGCTGACACATTCACTGCATCCCCCTGAAATGACACCAGCAAGTTATGCAACTGTTGAAGTCAATTATTCTGTTTTTGGAACTGCATTATCATTCTCTAAGATATCAGGTATAGAGTAAAGACAAGTGTGTTTTCTGCTTTCAACACTTGCATGGAGAGCTCAGTCCTGTCTCTTTCTTTCTTTACCTCTCTCTCTCTCTCTCTGCATCTCCCTTGTGGTGGAACATTTAAGATAATTTACCCTGATGTAGGCAACTACAAATTCATACTAATATTTGGGGGGTGGAAGGAACTAAGGGTTCTAGTCACTTCATGCATTATGTCACCAGATAGATTGCTGACCATGAATCTGGTGAGTGGAACACTGACCATGGCCCCATCTCTGCTCAGTCTGGTGAGTGGAACACTGACCATGGCCCCATCTCTGCTCAGTCTGGTGAGTGGAACACTGACCATGACCCCATCTCTGCTCAGTCTGGTGAGTGGAACGCTAACCATTGACCATGAACCCCTCTCTGCTCAGTCTGGTGAGTGGAAGTCCAGTTTGCCTGAGTAAGGACTTGTGTATTGCTAGTACACTACTGCCTTACAGAGGCACAGTCTCTGAAAATCTTATCGCTGTGGGCATGGAGCCAGGGTGACTTCTCTTAGATGTGAGTGAAGTTGTATGTGAGTGGGTTTTTTGTTGGTATGATGGCTAAGGTTTGTCTAAGGGATGTCTAGGAGGCTTAGGTACTGATTTTTTTGCAACCTCAGCATAAGTGGATTTTGATGTGTATGTGTGTGTGTGTGTGTGTGTGTGTGTGTGTGTGTGTGTGTGTGTGTGTGTGAGATGCGGTAGCAAGCTGCATACTGACTGACATATGTGGTGTAGGAGAGGCACACCTCCATATGGAATTAAGTTTGTGTACCTCTCAGAAGTTGTATCAGTGTATGGTAAGAATAAAAGATTGTCATTAAACACGAGCAGTTCCTACTGCCGTAGTGTCCCTCATGATCCTGTAACTGCTTTAAAAGCTGATAGGAACTTCACTGTGTGACAATTTATTTAGTTGTTTTATTTATTTATTTATTCAGTATGGCAGGATTTATTCAGTGCCATCCACTGGGGATGCACAAGCCAGTGCATTTCTTTGTGCCGGTCCCAAGCCTGGATAAATGGGGAGGGTTGCATCAGGAAGGGTATCCAGCGTAAAATTTTGCCAAATCATACATGCGGACAACAGTACAGATATACATACTGGATTGGTCGAGGCCCGGGTTAACAACAACCACCACCAGTACTGTTGGCCAACAGCGTGCTGGCGGAAATTGGGCTACAGTTGGCCAAAGGAGGAGAAGAGGGGGAAGGCATGCCTGAAGGCAGGTAAAGGCTAGGACTGTGATAGTGAGGGTCGGAACTTTGAATGTTGGCTGTATGACTGGTATAGGGAGAGAGCTAGCTGGTATGATGGACCGAAGGAAGGTTGGTATGTTGTGTGTGTGCAAGAGGCCAGATGGAAGGGAAGCAAGGCTAGGTGTATCGGAGGCAAGTTCAAATTATTTTATCATGGTGTGGATGGGAGGAGAAATGGCGTAGGGGTTATCCTGAAGGAACAGTATGTTAAGAGTGTTTTGGAGGTGAAAAGAGTGTCGGATAGAGTGATGTTTATGAAGCTGGAAATTGATGGTGTAATGATGAATGTTGTTAGTACATATGCTCCACAAGTTGGGTGTGCGATGGATGAGAAAGAAAAATTCTGGAGTGAGTTGGATGAAGTGGTGATGACTGTACCCAAAGGTGAGAGACTGGTGATTGGAGCAGATTTCAATGGGCATGTTGGTGAAGGGAACAGAGGGGATGAGGAAGTGATGGGTAGGTATGATGTTAAGCAAAGGAATGCAGAAGGTCAGATGGTAGTGGATTTTGTGAAAAGGATGGACATGGCTGTGGTGAATATGTATTTTAACAAGAGGGAGGAGCATAGGGTGACATACAAGAGTGGAGGAAGATGCACACAGGTGGATTATATCTTATGTAGAAGGGCCAGTCTGAAGGAGATTGGAGACTGTAAAGTGGTGGCAAGGGAAAGTGTAGTTAGGCAGCATAGGATGGTGGTTTGTAGAATGATATTGGTGATCAAGAAGAAGAGGATGAGTGTGAGGGCAGCACCAAGGATCAAATGGTGGAAATTGAAAAAGGGTAATTGTGAGGTGGAGTTCAGGGAAGAGTTAAGACAGGCACTGGGTGGCTGGGAAACTACAGCAGAGCTAGTAAGAGAGATGGCTAGAAAGGTGCTTGGTGTGACATCTGGAAAGAGGAAGGAGGACAAGGAGACCTGGTGGTGGAATGAAGAAGTACAGGAGAGTATACAGAGAAACAGGTTGGCGAATAAGTGGGATTGTCAGAGAGATGAAGAAAGTAGATAGGAGTATAGGGAGATGAGGTGCATGGCAAAGAGAGAGGTGGTGAAGGCTAAGGATAAGGCGTATGAAGAGTTGTATGAAAGGTTGGACACTAAGGAGGGAGAAAAGGACCTGTACCGATTGGCTAGACAGAGGGACCGAGCTAGTAAAGATGTGCAGCAGGAAAGGGTGATAAAGGATAATGAGGGAAATATACTCACAAGTGAGGAGGGTGTGTTGAGCAGATGGAAAGAGTACTTTGAGGGGCTGATGAATGAAGAGAATGAGAGGGAGAGAAGGTTGGATGACGTGCGGATAGTGAATCATGAAGTGCAGTGGATTAGCAAGGAGGAAGTAAGGATAGCTATGAAGAGGATGAAGAACAGAAAGGCTGTTGGTCCAGATGACATACCTGTGGAAGCATGGAGGTGTTTAGGTGAAATGGCAGTGGAGTTTTTAACTAGATTGTTTAATGAAATCTTGGAAAGTGAGAGGATGCCTGAGGAATGGAGAAAAAGTGTTTTGGTACCAATTTTTAAGAATAAGGGTGATGTGCAGAGCGGTAGTAACTACAGAGGGATTAAATTGATCAGTCACAGCATGAAGTTATGGGAAAGAGTAGTTGAAGCTACGTTAAGAAGGGAGGTGATGATTAGTGATCAGCAGTATGGTTTCATGCCAGGAAAGAGCACTACAGATGCAATGTTTGCTCTGAGAGTGTTGATGGAGAAGTACAGAGAAGGTCAGAAGGAGTTGCATTGTGTCTTTGTGGACTTAGAGAAAGCATATGACAGGGTGCCTAGAGAGGAGTTGTGGTATTGTATGAGGAAGTCGGGAGTGTCAGAGAAGTATGTAAGAGTGGTACAGGATATGTACAAGGGTAGTGTGACAGCAGTGAGGTCTGCGGTGGGATTGACGGATGCATTTAAGGTGGAGGTGGGATTACATCAAGGATCAGCTCTGAGCCCTTTCTTATTTGCAGTGGTGATGGACAGGTTGACAGACGAGATCAGACAGGAGTCCCCGTGGATTATGATGTTTGCAGATGACATTGTGATCTGTAGTGAGAGTAGGGAACAGGTGGAGGAGACCCTGGAGAGGTGGAGATATGCTCTAGAGAGAAGAGGAATGAAGGTCAGCAGGACTAAGACAGAATATATTTGTGTGAATGAGAGGGAGGATAGAGGAATGGTGAGGATGCAGGGAGTAGAGGTGGCGAAGGTGGATGAGTTTAAGTACTTGGGATCAACAGTTCAGAATAATGGTGAGTGTGGTAGAGAGGTGAAGAAGAGAGTACAGGCAGGATGGAGTGGGTGGAGAAGAGTGTCAGGAGTGATTTGTGACAGATGAGTACCAGTAAGAGTGAAAGGGAAGGTCTACAAGAGGGTAATGAGACCAGCTATGTTATATGGGTTGGAGACGATGGCATTGACAAAAAGGCAGGAGTTAGAGCTGGACGTGGCAGAGTTGAAGATGTTAAGATTTGCACTGGGTGTGCGGAGGATGGACAGGATTAGGAGTAAGTATATTAGAGGGTCAGCCCAGGTTGGAAGGTTTGGAGACAAAGCCAGAGAGGCAAGATTATGTTGGTTTGGACATGTGCTGAGGAGGGATGCAGAGTATAATGGGAAAAAGATGCTAAGGATGAAGCTACCAGGTAACAGGAAAAGAGGAAGGCCTAAGATAAGGTTTATGGATGTGGTGAGAGAGGACATGCAGGTGGTTGGTGTGACAGACCAAGATGCAGAGGACAGGAAGAAATGGAAACAGTTGATCTGCTGTGGCGACCCCTAACGGGAGCAGCCAAAAGAAGAAGGAGAAGATTCAGTGTGGCAAGATAAAGTATAGTACAGCTTTGAAAGCTGTCAAACATTTCTGAATCTGTTTTGTAGTTGTTGCAACAACAAAAGACCAGCGTAAAACAGCTCAAAAAAGTGCTTAACAACTTTCTTTTATGTCTGAGAAGTGCATACCAAACTTATCTGCTTTTGGTTTTAAAGTGTAATCGATGCAATTCATGTACTACAGGTGTGATAAAGAGTTCTCTGAGGAGAGCAGACAAGTAGACCAGTCTCTGCAACTCACTTTCAGCTGCAGTGGTTCATTAAACATAGTCCAGAGAAGCACTGCCATGTGACTTTGATGGTGAAGTGAACAATGAACCAAAAATTTGCTGTGTGAGACCTCTACTTCTGCATACATACTGTAAATGAGGAAACAGTTTGTGTAAGTACCGAGCCTCTTCCACTGTAACTACTTTCACCCTCCATTTATTAACCAAGGAACTAACACTGTATGCAATGTACATATTATAAATCACAAACCACGAGACAAATTTTATAATTAATACTCAAGCATTGACTCTGTGTAACTACTGATACTTCTTTTATGTCTAATGTCATCTGTTTCATACTGTAACCTCTGATGACTTTTCTTTATGTCATTTGTTGTAATGTTGAATTCACTGTTACTTATTCACCTGGCTGCATCTGAAAATGGCCAGTCTTGGTCAGTACACTACCCTGGTAAACAAAGATAAGTAAAACAAAATGTTGTGGTACTGAAACAACAGTGCACTGGCGAGTGCTACACTTCTGATGTGCCATCCGTGGTATGAGGCATGAAACTGAATCCCAATTTTCTCTACACTCCTGATGTGCCATCTGTGGTTTGAGATGTGAAACTGAATCCCCATTTTCACTACACTCCTGATGTGCTATCCGTGGTATGAGACGTGAAACTAAATCCCCATTTTCACATCACTCTGGATGTGCCATCCGTGGTATGAGACGTGAAACTGAATCACCATTTTCACTACACTCCTGATGTGCCATCTGTGGTTTGAGATGTGAAACTGAATCCCCATTTTAACTAGTTAGTAGCACCTATTTGCATTAGTTCGTGGCACCTCAGGCACATATTGAGCATCTCACTGCACATATTGGAAGAGCTCCCCCCCTGTTTCCTGGACCATAGTCTATATAAGTAGCACAATGTAAGTAAGCACTTAGATATAGAAAGGCATTGATAACTAACAAAGTAAATAGATATGAACTGCATGTGACTTTCTGAACTGTGATGACAAGCTTGTCCTTTAAGGAGTTGTATTTCTACAAAAACTCTGTTCTTAGCTACTGGAGATGGAAGGACCATTCTGGCTTGGAAAAGTGATCTGTAAATACCACTTTTCCAGTGGCTGAATTACAAGTTCCTTGAATGATCATTTTGAGGTATGTTTTCTGTAGGTGTTGTTCTAGGTAAACAAACTGGGGTGTCCTGATATGACAACTGCACTTTTTATTTGCAGCATATGCAATACAGTTCAATAGATATAATTACCTTCCAGTATTGTTATTGCTTGAACTTTCACACAAATTAGCAGTCTAATTATCTATAGATACTATTACATTGGCATTTATTGCTTAAAGAGAAATTTGGAATTGACTAGACATGAGATTTCCATATAAATGTGTACGCTTGGTATGTAGAATGTACATTTTTTTGCAGGAAATTTATGACTAGATTTATTTTTCAGTCTGGAATCTCAATGTTGTTGGTAACTGACACATTTTGTTAAGATGAATTTGCCTAAGAAGATATGTAATGCTAAAAGATATATGATTTCTAAATTCTTGATACGTTTTCAGTGCTCAGAACCTGTCCAGCATACCCTTTAGTTTCCGTACAGACTGTCTTCGTAGCCAGCATGTTAAGTCACATCAAAAAATATCTTCAAAGAACCCAGTGGAGATGGTGAATGTTTAGCGTTAAGCCAAGGTTGCCAGTTACTTGAAAGGGTTCTGTCTGGTTGTCAGCTTACACCATATAATGTTCGTTTTGTTTTAGTGGTTATTAAATGAATATTTTATGAAACACCCTTATATGTTGAAACTAGTGGTGCTGCCCCTTAGTCTTCACTTTGAAATTTACAGACTCCTTCCTTACCTGTGTCTTCTGTAGTCTGATGGATTTAAGTAACCACTGTCTCTAGCCTGCATGCTGGAACATATGAGGGGGGCTTATGGGAGTAGTACATACCCTGCATCTACCACACTAGACAGTTTAGTCACTTTATTTTACAAGTACGCCTGTGCTAACCTGATATGTTGTCATAGCCCTAGCTGAAAACCTTTCTACAATATCTTTGGAGAGGGGAATGACTTTTGAGACAACAGTACCTGAACTAGGAGAAGATGCACAACAGAATTTTGAAATTTGCATCGTTGTCTCTTGCAAGCACACTGTATCTTATCTATTATTTGTATCTATGGAATAACATAGAGATTGGCATTCACCCAGGCAGTCAGACAGTCAATTTTTCATTAAAAAGGAGCATAGTAAATGGGCAGGAAAGAATGTAATTAGTGCAAATCAAATATCAAAATGGATAACAACACAAGTCACCACAATAAGGATAAGTACTAGTAAATAAGATTGTAAAAGAGTACCTGCCTAAGCATTTGTGTGTTTCTATGAAAATAAAAGCCTTCAGAGATTACCTAAAACTCTCCAAGGTACAGCAATTCAGAAATCATGATGATAAATCACACAGGTAAGGCCCATAAAAGGAAAAACTGTGACACCTTGAAGTTTGTAGATGCATCTTGGGAACTACAGCCAGACCCAAAGAGGCTAACTGGAAGGCCCACGCAAGCTGGTATGCACTAAGAGATCTTTCTGCATATCTCTCAACTGTCCAGATTTTCACAGAATGTCCAGATTTTTGACTGATATTTTTGATCTGTTCTTCATAAAGTTTGTAGTTTTCTTGCCAATTATCGGGGGGTGAAGTCACTAAATAGTATTAAATAATGACAGATTTCAATTTCAGACTTCAGACTATTCAGAAAATACATAATGATTTAATATCTGTTATTATAGAAACTTTCTAAGTTTATAGAAGCCATTTTTAAAGTCTGTCCCTATTTTAGGCTTTTGTCCTGCCATTATTTCTGGCTTTGTCCATATTTCTTGTGCTGAGAGGTTGGGAGGTATGTCTTCCAGGCAGAAGACAGTGACTACAATGCTATATGTAAATCAAGGTCTTCTATAGCCAACAGAGCACTTTTAAAGAAGTACCCCAGTTAAACAAAATGCTCTGAAATTTTGTACTAGGTACAGTCAATCAAGTTCATATGGAGGCAGCTCAGGCCAGAGGTATTGCAGAAATTTAGCTAGGATGAGATCAAAACATATACTGTAGTCTTTGGAAAGATGTAGACAAGTGAAACAAAGTGCCAGGAACTGAGCTTTGTGTGATGCCACAAGTCAGAGTTTTGGAGGATAAAGAATTCACAGGACTATCCTGTATGAGCACACTGAAAGGTAGGCAAACTACATAAAGATGGTAGATGACAGCCCAGTGTATTTATATTTCTGTAAGTTGAGGTTATCACCAACAGTATCAGATACTGAGGAGAGATCATATATGAATAAAACAGAATACAGTCTTTGATCCATTGCAACAAGAAGCTCATTGCATATACTAACCCTGCAGTATTGGTGTTGCAGAGAAAAGAAAAAAAATAGAAAAGACAGAAAGTGATCTAAGATATTATGGCTTCTAAAAATGAAATTCCAGCTGTGCATAAACAACTTTTTCTCCAACCTTACCAAAAGATTAAGGCAGAAATTATCTGCCAGGACTCAGTCAGGGGTGTTTAAGAACTGCCATCACCAAAGCTTCCTTTTTATTGGAAAGACCCAGTTTACAATGAGTAAATGGCATCATTACATCAGTCTTTCTTGCTGAGGAGCCCGAAGCAGAAAGAGTTTGCACGAGTTCCGGTCGGCCGCTACCTGAGTTTTCGTTTCCGAATTGAATCATCCTGAAAGTATTCTAAAGCTAAGTACCCCATTGGGGATCCTTTTTTCTTGCTCTAACCCATGTCAGAAAAAGTTAACAATTGTCTCGCCTGTGGAAAGCAAATGCCACACAGTGATTTCCATTCTTACTGCGTCATCTGTTTAGGCCCAGACCACGACACCTCGCTGTCGGTTTTCTGCTTTGTTCAACGCCCAAACTATTTGTCGTCGGGCCCTTATTGTCACTAAATATTTTCGATCTCGATCTCTGTATTCTGAAATGGCTTTGGTAAGCCATCCAACTACCGATCTTCAAAAAAACGTAAAGATAAAGACAGAGACAGACCACACTGGTCCAAAACTGTCGACGATGCTTCCATAAAGCTAGTTGCCAGTTTGCCGGTACTCAGTGAGGTGCTTTCGCAGCCCCTGATGCCCATTTCAATGAATTCACAGGCCGCTACTGAGACCTGTTCGAGTCTGGTATGCTGCGAGACTCTTCTTTGACTAAGGAACCTGTGGATATCTCTATCTTGGATGGGTCCGGAGCCACTGTGCAGGCACGAGCTTCCGAGGAAGCTGTTCGCATTACCAATATTTGACACAAATTGACAACTTATTTCACGTCTTCAGTTCTGTCTAAAACTACTGAGTTTCTAAGGCCAAGAGTACGAGCTATGCCTTAAAAACCTACGACCCAAACTCAAGCACCTGCTTCCTTGCCACAACATCAAATGCTTAAAATGGCAGAAGACCTGATTATGTTGATTAGGGGAAGCCAGCCTTCCCCTGCTAAATGAAAAAGAGACTTGTCCCCAGCAGCTTTAACTGACCAAGAGTCCGATGACTCTGAGGTTTCTGAATATGAAGACATGCCTTTATCTGCTTATGAGGATTGTGATGCAGAGGACTTCATTCCCTCTGCTTCCCCTCCAGAGGATTTTTCTTTTGGGGAAACCCTACATACTTTAAGAGAGCATTTCCACTGGGAATGCTAGGATTATCCTCAGTCCAAAAAGAGACTCAGATAATTTTTAGATTTGGCACAACATAGACCTTTAGCTATCCCTCCTGTTCTGGATGTTGTGGATGATGTCTTTATGGAATCCAGTCTAACTCCGGATACTTTACCCCCTGCTCCAAGAAAACCAGACAGATACTATATAGTCCCTGACTCTCATAAATTTCTTTTCAGAAATCCTACTGCTGACCCAGAGATCATTTCCCAGGGGCCTAAAGGTATAAAAGCAACTACAGCTAAGAATCCCACCCCTTTGGACATGGATTCCGAAGCTTTTGATAGATGGGATAAAAATGTATACACCTCTGCAACTCTCGCCATTAGGGCATTGAATTGCCAGTTTCACATGCTGAAATACCAGCAACATATTATGGAACTTATTAAGCAAAAAATATCTACCTTTACAGACTGTGCAGAAAATGAAGAATTACAGGAGCTTTTGTATTCTGCAAGCCAAGTCAGCAGGCCAATCCTTGCAATGTGGCTTTGATGCCCTAGAAGCATCTTGCAGGGCAGCAGTCACTGGTTCTGTACTGAGAAGGCATGCTTGGCTTAAGGAACAGACCTTCCCAGACCATGTCAAATCAAAATTACTAGACGCTCCTTTGAACAAGGACAATCTGTTTGGCACCAAAGAAGAAGAGGTTCTAAAAAAGATGGAAGAAAAAGCTAAGTCTATGCAGACAGTCAATGATTTTTGCAAGTGCAGCCTCCAAGATTCAGTAAGCATTGCCCCTCGAAACATTGGTCCTTTCCAGCCCCCTCAAGGCCATCTCAAACTAGTCCCAGGACAAACAGACCCCCCCCCCCAGATTACAGTCGCAGGGTATGCAGAGTTCTAATCAATGGAATACCTCCACTTCTAAATCATGGAGTGCTAAGCCACCCCCTTATGGAAAGAATTCACAATGACTTCTCAACTCCACTCCTCACCTCTGCCCAATTGCTCGTGCCCCTAGGAGAAAACTTGCCCATTATGCAAAACACTGGACCTCCATCACCAAAGACAAATGGTTCCTCAACATTGTATCCCAGGGGTACAAATTTTATTTCCACTCACTACCAACCCCAAAAGGGTTCCCAGACCTTCCTCCAAATCAGTGGGCAGAGGCACAAAACCAAGTTCAATCCCTGCTCTCCATAAGGGCAATTCAACCTGTTCCTGCAGAACAGATAGGTCAAGGGTTTTACTCCAGACTTTTCCTGGTACCCAGAAAAGAGGGCACTTGATACCCAATCCTAGATCTTTCCATTCTAAACACCTTCCTTGTGCTACCAAAATTCAAAATGTTCACCCTACAACAGCTTCTCCCTATGCTGTCCATAGATGCCTGGCTAGCCACCCTAGATCTAAAAAAAGCCTATTTGCACATCCCTATCAGGGACTCATGCAGGAAATACCTACGTTTCAGGGCAGGATCTATGCATTATCAATTCTCTGCACTTCCCTTTGGCTTATCCACTGCTCCTAGAGTCTTCACAAAATGCCTGGCTCCAGCCATTGCCTATTGCAGACAGAGAAAGATTCAAATTTACCCTTACTTGGATGATTGCCTGTTTCAGGCAGACAGCCAGGAAAAGCTGTTGCAGCACCTGGCATTTGTAAAGAACCTTCTAACCTCCCTGGGGTACACTATCAATGAAAAGAAATCAAAACTAGTCCCCAGTCAAAAGATTGTATTCCTGGGAGCAAGCTTGGACACAGCATCCCAGATGGCATTCCTTACTCCAGAAAGACAAGCCTATCTAACAGGCTACTTCACTCAAATGGCCACTAGAACCCAGCTATCCACAAGGAAAATCCTGCAGGCCCTACGGTTCATGGCCTCTTGCATTCTACTAATTCCATATGCCAGACTGCATATGAGGAAACTTCAGTGAAACTTAAAAAGTCTGATGCCAACATTCTCAGGACCTGGAAACCATCATATTTATCATACCTTGTCTAAGGACAGAGTTTCTCTGGTGGGCAGCAGCATGCAACCACAACAAGGGACTACCCTTTACTCAACCCCATGCCACCCACACCCTAACCACAGATGCATCAGACCATGCCTGGGGGGGCACATCTGGACGACAAGTGCATTCAGGGTCACTGGAGCCCAAGTCAAATTCATCTGCACATCAACCAAAAAGAGATGCTAGCTGTTCAGCATGCTCTGACAGCTTTCAGATCCGTACTCTCACCAGGATCCCTGCTAATAAAAACAGACAACACCACAGTTATATGGTACATCAACAAGCAGGGGGGAACCCACTCTTACCCACTATGCAGGCTAGCCATGGCCCTATGGAACATGGCCTTGGACATGCATATTCATCTGCAAGGTCAATTCCTGCCAGGCAAACAAAACTCTCTGGCAGACAATTTCAGCAGGAATCTCCTTGACCCACACAAGTGGCAATTAGACCCCAGCACTTTTAGCCTTCTAACCCAGAAATGGGGGACCCCCGGAGGTGGACCTTTTTGCCTCCCCCTACAATCATCAGCTCAGCAAATTCTGCACCAGGACACCTCACAGCAGGGCTTGGATGGTGGATGCCCAATCTTTCCATTGGGTAAACCACTCAATCTGTGCATTTCCCCCTCTGCCTCTTCTCACAAGAATATTACTCAAGATAAGACAGGACAGACCAAGGGCATTCCTGATTGCCCCAGACTGGCCTTGCCAGCACTGGTACCCATTACTGCGCAGCCTGTCACTGGCGCCACCCTGGCACCTACCCCAGATCTCAACCTTCCTCACTCAGCAGGAGGGACAGATCTTGCATCCACAACTGCAAACCCTGAATCTTGCAACCTGGCTTATTCCGTGAATTCTCCCCCAGTGTCCAGCCTAAGCAAGCAGGTGATGGACGTCATTCTTGAAGCCAGAAGACCCAGTACAAGGAAATCTCATGTTGATAAGTGGAAAAGGTATTGTTCCTGGATTCAATCTAAAGGAGAGGACACAACACTGCCATCCTTACCTCTAATCCTGGATTACCTAGCAGATCTACTCCACAGAGGCCTATCCTACTCTTCCATTATGATCCATGCCTCTGCCATCTTGGCTCATTACAACACTGAGCCATCTCTCTTCTCTCACCCTCTCATCAAACAGTTCCTGAGAGGGGCAAACAACTTAAGGCCACCAAGGAGAGCCCCCAGCCCTGCTTGGGCCTTAACTTTGTACTGGAAAAGCTCAGGCTACCCCCCCCCCCCTTTGAAACTGCAGCATCTGCAGAGTTAAAATTCCTCTCTTGGAAAACAGCCTTGCTTCTGGCCATCACTTCAGGTAGAACAGTGTCCGAGCTACAAGCACTTATGGCTGTGGAACCCTTCATTATTTTTCATGCTGACAGGGTCTCCCTCAGAACTAATCCTTCCTTTATGCCAAAAGTGTTGTCCAGTGTGGCTCTCAACCAATCTCTGCATTTGCCAACCTTCTTCCCTAATCCTCAAGATAAAGGGGAAAGGATTCTGCACTCCTTAGAAGTGCACAGACAGCTCAGATTCTACCTTGATAGGACTAAACCCTTCAGGAAATCTGACCAGCTACTAGTCAGTTTTGCATCAGGAGCAGAGGGCAAGGCCATTTAAAAACAATCAATTTCCAAATGGATAGCACAATGTATCCATTTTTGCTACAAACACCATGGGAAACCAAGCCCTCAGGGGGTCAGAATGTATTCCACGAAGGCAACTGCTACCTCTACAGCATTCCTCAGGGGAGTCCCTACCAGGGACATTCTGGAAGCTGCTACCTGGAGTTCTGTTCACACCTTCACCAAGCATTACCACCTGCCTATCTTTTCTAAATCCAGGGCAGGTTTTGCAACAGCAGTCCTGCAGGGCATACTAGCCAGCCCCAACTCTTCTTGACTGCCTCCACCCATTCTTCAGCTTTGGGAATCAACCCAAGTGTGATGCCTGCAACAGTGAAACATGAAGAACATAGTACAGTTGTGTACACTTACCATAAATGTAGATGTTCGAGTGTATTCACTGTTGCATTCCTGGTTTCCCACCCTCCAGCCTCCTTATCTCTTTCTCTGTCTTTCTCTCTCTTTCCTCTCTATGTCTATTACTCACCCCTTACAGGACGATTGGTATTTACTTTTTACTGGTGGTGTTTTCCCACCATGACTTAGCTCCCTATTTGTGAGCTCCTGACATTTGGGGCAAGAAACACTGATGTAATGGCATCGGCTGCCTGTTTTTATACCCCTGATGACCTGATGTCAGTCTTAAAACAACAGCAACCAAAGCAGAAATACTGTCTCTGGTATTCGGGCCGACTGAGGGCTACCTGCAGGCAGATGACCTAAGTGTGATGACTGCAACAGTGAATATACTCGAACATCTACATTTATGGTAAGTGTACACAACTGTACTTTCCACTTCCTTTATCTGTAAAAGTCAAACAAAAAATGTTCTGGAGGGTCCTTATAGTAGCTACAAAAGTTATTACAAAAACTGGAAATTAAATAGAGTTCCTACATGCAAAGAATTTTTAAATTTAACAGCAATACTATGTAAAACTGAAAAAGAAGTGATCAGAATTATTTCTATAAATCATACTAAGACTTTCAGTGGTTGGGATAGACTTGAAATGTTGTTATTAAAATACCAAGACTCTTAATGCATTTATTGTTTACGATTACCTTGATGATTCAATGTATTCCTAACATTGTAACATTGTATAACACTATGTGATACTGAATTTCTTCCTTTCTGTGTATATGTTGTAAATTTGTTAAATTAATATTTGATAAAAAGAGAAATGTTGTGCTTGTTGCAAAGGATATCATTAAGTAAATACTCATTTAAAAACAAAATGTTAGATTTCTCTTGTGCAGTCCAGACTGTAGAAAATAATGGCTGTTGTAAAAAAAATTGTAAATATGTTGTTTCTTATTTCACTTGGTAAAACCACTGCGTATAAATGTGTAAAATACAAAAGTAAACAACATATAAGTTCACTTGTGGAAGTCATTGGAACACAAAAATAATGCAGTACCTTTTATTGGGACAAAGATATATGAACCACTGTGTATTTATACAATCTTGTGTCTAGCAAGAGAGAAGATAATGACCAGGATTTATTATGGATGCATTGCATCTTTGTGCAAGACTAGGGGTTACTTTATGGAGGCAAAAGAAAATGATGACTATCCAAAGTAAAATATGCGGTATGTATGGACTGCTAGAAGCACTAAATGTATGAAAATGAGCCAGGCAGCAGGTATGCAGGTAAACTTATCCATGCTGTGCAGATGTGCAGGTAAACAAAATCAGGCAGTGCAGCTGCACAGGTAAACAAACAATGCAGCAAAATGTATACCCTAAAGAGCGAGAAAGAATGCCTAGTGTGGCGACTTGCTACATTATACAGTCTTGGGAGAACAGAAAATGTGCACCTGGCCCAATATATTTAAATATAAAGCAGTGGGATGGGAGAATGTACTGCAGACAGCTAAGCAGCTTTATTATATTTAGAGCTGCACTGCTGTGGTGAAAGAGCTGCACAGGAAAGTAGGAAAAGGAGAAGAGAAACAGAGTGACACGTAAGAGCAGCACAATGCAGGCAAGCAGGAAAGAGAATGCACTTGGTTAGAAAGAGGAGAAGAAAGTTCAAGGAGGAAGACTGACACAGACGAGCACAGACAAACAGGAAACATATACAATATAAAGAGGAGACACTGGAAAGATAGAGACAAAGAGAGTGTAGACAAATGATGATGGTGAGGGCTGAACAGTGCACCAGGTGTCGGGTGAGAAGCAAGATATGAGCACACATGTCTGGGGATAGGGGTATGAGAAGGTGTCATATTGCCCTTGTTTTGAACCAGAGAAACACTACAGGGATCCATCAATATGTAATGGATTAGTGTGGCTCATTGTCTGGGCCAAACCATTCGTTGATGGACCAGTGGTAGGGGCCAGCTGAGTGAATATATTCGCTGCAGAAGTCTGTCCATGTGTGACATATATCTGCCAATTCTTCACTGTACTGCAACTTCTACAACCTATTGTAGCTGGGGTTAGGCCACCTCAGGCAACACAGATGACCTGTCTGCAAGTGAGGAACCAGAATTCCCCTCTAGTGAGGTACACGACCACATAATCCTCATCATCTTCAGCCACAACCTTAGCAGGGGGGTGAGGTTCACTTTGAGATCCTTGCTGAGGATCTAGACAGAATGGGAAAGTAGTCATAACTGAATTCCTACTGATATATGAATACAACTGAGACATGTCAGCCCCTTTTGGTCTCTGACTGATTTCCAGTTTCTCTCTACCTGCATCAAGCTCACTACTCCTTTTTATGCCATCTACCTACCTCAACCTCACTACTCCTTTTTACCCCTATTTACCTACCTCAACCTCACTACTCCTTTTTACCCCTACCTAACTATCTCAAGCCTCTTACAGTGCATCATATTACCTCCTTCTTGTACCTCAATATTGCCTTAGCCATCACTGTTTAGAACAAGTAACACTTAACATAACAACAGCCATCTAACTTTTTTTCTTTGCTAGCTTATTTGTCATATGGCTAGTTAGTGATTTTTAGGTAGACATTTTTAGCTAGATACTTTTTATTTAGCTATTTTTGTTAGATTTTTTTTTGGTCAGTTATTTGTTTAGTTTATTTTACTGTATTTCTTGTATTATTCTGTAATGTGTTTTCTGGTGTTGTATTGTTTATATTGCTTGTAATCTGTTTTTGTAAAGGCGCTTTTCTCCCTGGGCTTCCATTGAAAAAGGGCCACTGGTCTAGTCAGACATCCACGGTAAACAAATTTAAAATAAATAATTAAATAAATTAATAAATAAATATGTATTCCAGTCTGCAAGCCTTTCCTGCTCCTGCAGAAGGCAACATGGCTTGCAACGCATTCTATTCATGGTAAAAGAAATAAGGCATGTTGGATAATCAAGATAATCTTAGGGTAAAGTACTAGGAAAATGTCTACAATCCCATATGTATTTCCCATTAGTAGGAAATAGGCAAGTACATATCCTCTGTACATATGGTAAGATCCCTAAAGTGAATATGGCGTGGCTATTCATGGGATCATACCAGGTCATGTGCAGTCATTATGACATGGTACAATGTGACTTCACCCCAGAAGAGGGCCCTTCAGAAACCTACAGAAATCATATATACACACCACGTGCTGTGCCAGCACCACCCCCTCCATGTGGCATGGAAGAGCCATGTAGTTGCAGACCTAATTCTTAGGATGAACTTGACAGTTACTTGCCAGTAGCAACAACTATCCTAACCTACAGTGGGATAAAAAGAGAAGATGCAAAGTATAAAAATATGAAAAAAATGACTTGCTACTCCTTTCTGTGCATGCATGCTTGACATCTGCTTCTGATGCACAGAGCTCATCAGCCTGTTACCTACACTGTCTCCTGTCCTAGTGATGCCTGTGGAATGTGGATAAGGACAGCCCTTCAGCCAGTTCACACCAAGCATTCACTTTCTTAAAAGAATGATGATAGGAACCCAGAAGCACTCGCTGTAATGGATGTAAAAGAGATAAACCAGTCCCTCTATCAGTGAAATTATAAGTCAACCACTGGTGGCAAAGTTTACATTAGAGCCAGGTGAAATCACACACATACCAGCAGGAGCACGCAGCACCAATGGCCACAGTACGCTGCTGATACACAATTCCCACTGTGACTTTTTTAAATGCAGTGTTGAAATCTTTGGCTTCCTTTGTATTTTTACAGTCAGATGCAGAGAGCTGCACAGTTTCTTCTACTGACACTCATGAATTGCAACTCTATTCACCTTCCGTGCATTTTAATATTATTAGGACCTTATTTTACTTCCTAGTTTCATTTGCATGTCATTATGCAGTCATTTGTGTAGATTTTCTGGTGTACATTCTGGCTCACTGTGCAAATGGAACTATAAATTTATAGTAATCTGTGCTTGTCTGTGTGTTGTGGATTCTGGCACAAATGAAATCCGCAAACTACACAACTTGTTTTTGAATCTTGGCTTATATTTGTTTTATTTACTTCCTAATAGCTAAAAGAGTATTAAAACATAGTATGTCACTTTTTACTGCAGGCTCTGAACTCTTCCACCATAGTTTTTAGGGTGTGTATACACACACACACACACACACACACACACACACACACACACACACACACACACACACACACACACGCACATATAGGGGATGTATTATTTTTTAAATGTCTCTGTTATCCTATGGGGAAGAGGTGATGCATTCTGTTCTCTTTTCTTAGGCACAGGTGAGTACTAAAGCACTGAATCCATTTAATGTAATCTGAAAGCTGGAGTGGGTATATTGGAAAAGCTACACTTGTCCAGTAAAAGGTATTATGTTGACTCCGTGTTTAGCATGTAAATGCATAATAATTGAATTTTCCATGGTTGCAAACTACGTGTCACTGCTTAACTTAATTATATTCGACACAACCTAAACTGACAAAACCTGTTTTTCAAATGTCAGAAGACTTTGGCTTGCATTACTTCCTCATGAATATTGTTACCATGAGGATGTATCATTTCTGTAAAGAAATTGATGTTTTCATTTATATTCTGAATATATGCCATTGGTTGAGGTTCACTGCAATCAAACAGTTATTCTGGAACATATGCCCACTTTTTTTCTGCTCTCTAATTATTTATTCTCCATTTTAATAATGGTTGTTGTTTTATAATCTTACAGTTTTTGTTTCATTTCGGTTTGTGAATTACCTGCATCATTCAGCGCTGTATCTGGGCTTTCCCAGCCTGTATCTGCAGTTGTCATGGTAGCATTCGCCAGACTCCTTCTGATGTCTGTTTTTTTAGCCTAACAAAATGGGCAGTACTTGCAGTTTGCTCTTCATTGTAATAGAAAAGTAAAAAATGTAGAAAAAGCACCGAAATAAAACACGTATGCATTGTAAAATACAATACAGGTTCAGGCTTCAGAGCAACACCCTAATAACCTGTCAAACCCTTTAACCCATATTTGAGAATGTGTCAATGTGGATCTTAAAACCTGAAAAGTTCTTCTGTGTTCTTACTGTACATTCGTTGGTAATTTATTCCAGGCGACCACAACCATTTCTAAAAATTAAGTACTTGCTCTATTATTTTTCTTTAAATGATTACTAGGAGTTTAATATTCTCAGTATTTCTTCCGTAATATCAGACACCCATAGAAATGGATCCTGTGTTGACTTGAATATTTTTATAGTGTTATAGTGTCTGTGCCTATATTCAGGCCATAATCACTTTAGGGTACCTTTTATACCTTCTCCAGTTTAGTTATTCGGGATTTGGTATGAAGGAACTGGAAACACATTCCATATTCCATAATGAGTCTAATTAAACATATAAATGTGTTTTCTCTTACATTTTATGACTTTTCTAATGTACTTTTTTTCAAACACCTTTATTCAATCATCACTTGTAACATAGGCAAATTTACATTCATATTAAAGTAATCGCACTATAATTATAAATATTATACTTCAAACATATATTACTATATTATCAATTATCATATAAACTAAGCAACATTACATAAATTATTCGATTCCTGCATTTTTTAAGCAAAAACCATTGTTATTAAACCATCACTTATTACATAGGAAATCATACATATATATAAATGAAAACATACCACACTGGCACAATCCTAGTTGCAAGCATTTTACATCACAAACCATACTGACACACTCCCAGTTGCAAACATTATACATCCCTTATAATCTCCCAATTATTTTCAGTCAAACATTATATAGCTCATTTAAGTCCTGCTGCCTTTTAAACGTCATTCTTCCCTTGTATGTATTGTTCCCACAATTCCTATTTTTTTCCTATGTTGTTTGCTCCTACCCTTTTCTAAAGATCTCAGTTCCAGTTGTTATTTCTCTGTTCCTATATTCACTACTTCCTGTATAGTTGAATTAGATTTTGATTTCCATTTTCTAGTAATTGCTTTTTGACAGCCACCATTATTAGACACAGCAAGGCCTTACCATGTCTAGGCAATTCTGATTCTGTATCATAGCTCAGCAAAGTCATCTCCCTCACATACCAGTCTGCCCACACAGCATCTCTAACAGTGCATCCCGCAGGGAATCCTTAAATTCCACCAACTCACCGCCTTGACTTTCCTAATGTACTTGATGATTATATTGCAGTCCTTAACTATATAATCTCTATGAATAGTAAAAGTTAGTTCGTAATCCACCCACATTCCAAGATCAGTAAAGACAGTCACCTATTCCATATTGTTGCCTCCTATCTTATAAACATTTTTTAAGTGTGAGGGACCAGAAATCATATGCATTGTTTTATCAGACTTGATTAACATACTGTTTTTGTCATCCCATAAGTGTAGGTTATCTAAACAACTCTGACATTTCATTTGTTCTTCTCTAACATTGTGTTTCCCCTTTTATCAGATCATTTGCTACAGACAATGGGACATATCATAATGTCAGAGAGATATATAAGCTAAACATATATGGACTCCAGATGTGTTCTTGAAATGTCCTGTTGTGTCGATCAGGAGTTCTCCTAAAACATGACATGTTCTTTTTGCCATTTGCTGTCACAAAACCATGCTTTTATCAGGGAAATTAGTGGTTATGAGGCTCCCATTAACAAAAAAAAAAAAAAAAAATATATATATATATATATATACATACATACATATATGCATGCGTTTGTCTGTGTATGTGTGTATATTGATATATTTCCAGCCATGTAGTATATTGCCTTGTATAAAATCACAGACTTAATAATCTACTTAACAATTTGGTTAAATAAGATGTACTATTAAAGTACATTAGGGCTATATATTATTATGACAGCTACTAGGTAGGGCAGGACCAGCTCGAATGTCACACTGATGGGGGAAGGGATGTGAATTTAACATGTGTACCAATAACACTTTGTTTTACAGCACACTAAACCACTCGAATGCCTGATAAAAAGTATATATATATTTAGAAAGCTTGTGAGGAAATTATTACTCTATTTTTGTTTTACTTGGATCGCTTGTCTGTGTACTTAATAAAGGATTTTCGACTGGAAACAGACTGCCTGCCTTGGTTGGATTACTTTCGAATACTTAGTAATGCTGTAGAATTATACATTTTGTATTATTACTTTTTGACTTGATGAGTTTACGTTCGCTACTTCTACTACTATTGTCTGATCTGATTAATATACAGTGATTAACTAGAAATATAAGGACTGAAAATCTTCCACACACAGAAGTTTCTTACACTGTTTTGTTTTTAGACCCACTACACTTTAGTGGGTTGTTTTGAGACTTCGGGGATACCACAGAGATTACTTGAATTACATTTCTACTATCACATAAATTGTTCTACCTGCAGTAGACACTTTGTGCAACCACTGAATGAACCTTTTGAATCCCAGGGACTGTTTACTAAGTCTATTTTAATGGTATACCAGCTTAATTGACAGCATGTGTTTATGACTAGAGAAAAGACATATTGTTTTCTAAGTCTGATTTAACTATTTGAAAAACTGACTCTTTACTATTACATTTCAAACTATTCTGTTCTAGAAACTCTTTATTCAGCTTTAGTTAAATGTAATGCACCTCTGCTTTCTGTGTATGAATTTTTAGATAAGATTAAGATGGGAAGTTTACAGTTCCAGCCTTTCACAGTGGCTGAATTTGCTAAGTATTCTCATGGTGTCTTACAGTTATTTCATGAATATACTACATCTCTGTGAATGATAGAAAAAAAAATGGACTGAGAGATGTTAATTAAATCTCGTTTCTTTGGGTACAAATAAGGGCTTCCTGTCATTTGTATCTATGTGGACAATTATTGCAGAAAATCTGGAGCTCTCCAAGGGGTTTATTTAAAACTGTGGAAGCATTGTTTGTCTTAGCACTGGGGAGACATATTACAGTTGTTACATAATTATGAGTTTTATGGATATAAGTATCTATTTCCAGATCACTGGAGTCTGCTAGGATCAAAATATCATTGTCAGACATCCTTAGAATCCTCACTGAAGGCATTTATCCTTCTCATGTTCTGTAATCTGATAATTCATTTTTAATGAGATATTGGATAGATCAGTAACTGATCCATTATGAGAACAAACCCGATCTTATAGATTGTGCTTCCTCACCCCATTAATGATCATACTCAGCCACAGGCCTGCTTTTGTTGTTCTCTAGATCTGATTTATCCTTCAGTTCATTTTGCTTCCCTTTTTGGGTATCTGTCTGCCTGTTTATTTATAACACTGAAATGGTACTGCCTTGCTTGCTTCTTTTGCTATCTTGGCTATAGCAATTTACAGCCCCATTGTTACTGCTGTCTGTTTATAATGTATACTTTAATTCTTGTTTTTGTTTTGTTTTCTCTGATTTGTCTGCCATTTGGTTCTCAGTGAATACATTTCATTACCTCCTTGTACATGTAGATTATCATTTGTAGCTTGTTTCCTTTTCTTCTTGCCATTTGCTGTATTTTTGGATCCCTTCATCACCCCCCCCCCCCCCTTAATGCTCCTACCAAGTTTTGTAATTGTTAAATGATTCATGCTGGAAGTGAAAATAAGACCACCATTGGTGTTCCTGTCCTCTTAGCTGCTATTTTTGGTATATTCTACAAATGTTTTCTAAACAGGTTTGTCTCCGGCATACTCTTCTCTACTATTACTCCTTCATTCATAGCTTGTTTTTGATCTATGCCTTTCCCTCCTGCTGTTGAAACTTACACCATCCAGAGCAGCAGGAACAGTGTCTACTTAATGTTCCAAAATGTCTATCAGATGTCATAGTTCATAGTTCATAACTATACACTAGGCTAATGACCACCAGGGCTTTATAAGCCTAGCCATGCAACCCAACTCAGTTGCATCCCTTGGTAATATGTACATTGCAGTTGGGGGGGGTATGTTAGTTAGGAGGTTGCTAAAACACTATGTGGAGGCTATGTTAGTTAGGGAATGTATACTGTCACCCGCTGTTTAGAAGAGATATGGGTGCCAGTCCTAGGATGAATTTATGATAACCCTTCCAATATTAGTTACGGGATGTTTACTATCAGCCTCTGTCTAAAGGAGATATGGCGGCCAGCCTGGGGATGAATTTACAATTTCCCATTCAATGGTCAGGATTACATTTGAATAGGGTTAGGGATGGGCTGTTCTTCACATAGATGGGAGGGCCTATTCCAGAGCATGCGGATCCTTTGGGACACATATATGTCTCACCAGCATGTTCTGTTTATGTTTCAAGCAAAGCTCAAGTCCCTGGATCTAGTGTTTCTGGTACTGCTCATTTTGTGGATGTGCAAAAGCTCCATCAAGGCTGGATCTAAAGATGCTTTAGATGCCAGGCACAGACTGCCTGTCAACAATCTGTAGGAGACTGAGTATAAAGACAGGGTTCTAAGGCAATCTGTAGAGGACAGTGTGTTCATATCCTGAATTCTGTTGGTGAGGAACCTCTGTGGTTGTTACAGCTGTTGCAGATGCCTATTCAAGTACATGCCGAAGGTGCATTTTACTCCATAATGGGTCTGATAAGGAATGAGTAGAGCGGCACTATAACTTCCTTGGACCTGCATCCCATACAATAACTTGTAATTTGGATGATATAGAATGATTTACTTACTACCCTGGCTCTGTGTTGGTCAAAAGCCAGATTACTGACTGCATATGTTCCCATATCTTACTACCGGTTCAGCTCTTAGGGATGTCTTATCAATGGAGTAATTTGCCTGGGTAGACATTTTATAAGAAGGCATTATATGCACTTCCTTGCATAGAGTTTTAATCTGTGATTTTGGAACCAGTCATTTATCTATGTTAGACTCTCTTCCAAGATATTAGTGTCATGGGGAATTTGATAGCGCCCAATTTGCAGTTGTCTGAGGTCCATAATATTAGGCTTGACCTCTGAGAAGCAGATGCCAAACAGGACTGGGCACAGTGTAGCACTCTGTGTTACTCCACTGGTGACCTGCCATTTGCTGGAGGTGGTCTCACCAATCCTGACTTCTTGGGTTCTATCTGTGAGCCAGCTAACTATCCAGAGAGTTGTGTATGGGTTTATACATCAGAACTATCAGATCTAAAGACCTACATTTTGCTTGTAATATAAACAGGACATTTTAGAGAGACAGTTATGTATTTCAGAGAAATCCATTTCTCTGGAACAGGCTCCCCTGCCACGTGAAACAAAGTCCCTCCCTGACTCTATTTAAGCATAACTTGGACCCTGGGCTGGCACCCCATGTCTCTGATAGACAGAGGCAGTCAGTAAATAGTGTTGTAACCAACAATCACTCATATGTAAACATCTAAAACATATAACCTGTTGGACACATATAGGTTGCACAGCTAGGCTTATAAAGACCCTAGTCAAGATTAGCCTAGTATATACCTATGAACTTATGCCTAGTTTGGTGAGTTTGTCCACCATACCTGAGTGGGGTACTGTATTGAATGCCTTAGTCAGGTCTAGGTAAGTGGTATGCACCATTTTCCCTTCACCTGTTGCCTTGGTTACCTTCTCAAAGATGTTTACCAGGTTAAGTAGGAAGGATCTTCCTTTGAAAAAAACAAACTGGGATGGGTCCAGTGTCAAAGATGACAATGTCTTTGTTGATCATCTCCATGATAATTCATTCCATGGCTTTGCATATTAGACTAGTCAGACTAATGGGGCTGTAGTTTCCGGGGTCAGTTGATGGTCTACCCTTGTGAAGGGGGATAACCATTTTCATCCTCAATTCCCTTGGTACGTAGCCTGTACTGAGGCCGTAGTTGAAAAGAGACTAAAGGGTCCTGATAGGTCATTTTTCAGGCTATTTAGGAGGCAACCTGGGATACTGTCAGGCCTCACTGAGGCTGTGATTTTAGTCTTAGTCAGCACTAGTATGATCTGCTCCCTGCATGATAGTTGGGGAGGTTATACTGGTAGGGATTTCACAAGCAGTCACAAAGGGGAGTTGGGGGGTAAAGTTTGATCTGAATTTGTCAGCCAATAGATTCACTATATCACTCTACTCAGTGAAGGAGGTTCCATTTACTACGAGTTCTACACACTGCTGCATGTTACCATTGAGGTTTCAGACACAGAAGGCCTTGTGTCTTTAGCCTAAGAAGCTGTCTTGACTTCATAATTGTCGTTGCTGGATTTAATGTCTTCTTATTTTCCTTTTTCATTTTATTAGTGAGTTATTGTCGTTATGAGAGTTGCTCTTTCTGACTTTTTTCCTTTTGTGATATTCCCTGTTAAGATTAGGATTCCATCAGTCTGGTTTGTTTTGGGCTTGCTTTTTGTGTGTTCATCAAATGACTAGCAGGGCTTTTATAGTCTCAGCCATGCAATCCAACCCAATTGTGTTCCTATGTATCATGAGCATTTATTAGGAGGGGTATGTTAGTTAGGAAGTTTCTAGAGGTTATATGGGAATGGGTATGTTAGTTTAGGCATTACTGACTGCCTCTGTCTGTCAGAGACATGGGGGCCAGACCTGGGGTGAATTCCCAGTTAAATAGGATTAGGGATGGACAATGCTTCACTTGAATGGAGAACCTGTACCAGAGCATGGGGATCCTCTGAGACATGTCTGTATTGCCAATCTATCTTATTTATGTCACAAGCAAAATTTAAATCCATTTGTTTTTCTCTTTCATTCCATATTGAAATTCCTTTTCTGTTTCATTTTGTGCAAAATGTCCATCAACATTACTTATATTGTTTTTTTTTGCAGCTTTGTAAATTTCTTATGTACTTATTTCTCCCTCATGCCATCCTTCCTTGACAAAATTTGTATTGATTAATGCTTTATTTTATGCTTTCCTACAACATGCCCTTTTATTTTGTTTGCAAGCCAGCACGTAAAACTCTACTGCCAATCATTAGCGAACCGGAGTTCCGCTGTGGCGACCCCTAACCAGGAAAAAGCCGAAAGACAAACAACAACAACAACATTGTTTCTGTCCATTCTCTTTAACTTTCCTTTTGTTCTTTTGGTACAAATATGACTCTGTCATTGTACATGTGGGTGGGAATGACCTGAGATGTACCTCCCTAGACTACATGAAAAGAGACATGGAGGAGCTCTAGGATTATGTTGCCCTGAGCAGCATCCTGCCATCACCCAGAATGATACCGCAGTACAAGCAGAAAATGACTGAGTTTAACAATTGGCTAAGTTTCTGATGTCATTCTAAGGTGATCCAGTATCTGTCTGCCTGGGATGACATAACTGACAGACCTCAATGCTTTGCCAGAGATGGGCTGCATCTGTCACCCGTGGGCTTCCGGATACTGGCCAAGGCTCTTACCATCGTAACAGCTACAAACAAACGCAATCTGAGGGTCATGCTGCTCAATGCTAGAAATCTAAATCTCAAAATGCACTCGCTCGAAGCACCCCTTAAAATGGAGAACATCGAGATTTGTGCTGTAACAGAGACCTGGTTCAAGGCAGCAGAAAGCACCCCTGCATTAAAAGTCTATAACTCATTCCACACCTTTTGGGCCCCAGAACTTGGACCGAAGCTCCAAAGACGGTGGTGTTTCCATATTCATAAAGGATGCACACACCTCCCGACTGGTAGCCCAACATAATGCATCTGAGAAACTTCAGGTGCAGCTAACATTGGGTAAGACAACGATTCAGGTCATAGCCTGTTATAGGTCCCAAGACTCACAATCTATGTTCCTAAGCACCCTGGAGAATATTAGGGTCCAACCTAACACTCTCATACTGGGCAACTTCAATTATCCATCCATTAACTGGGAAAACTATTCATGGACCAATACACTTACCCAACGTTTCCTGGAATTCATTAATTCCAATGCCCTGGACCAGCTCATTCTTACACCCACTAGAGGTAGCAACATCCTTGATCTGGTCATTAGTAACATGGGTGACCATTGCTCTGCACCAATAGTTAATTCCTCCCTGGTTAGATCCGACCACAAACTAATCACCTTGGAAATGCCCCCCGCCCCCACAAAGGTTACCACCATGAAAAACTTCTCCAAATCTAAATTTGGGCTCCTAAAAACAGAGGTGGTTAACTTCATGGCACCCATGCAAATGGAGAATAGTTGTATGACCGCTGAATGATACACCAATGCACTGTGCGAACACGTACACAAATGCATGGATCTCGCCATACCCAATAGAACCAGGATGCTCTCCTCCAAAAAAAGAAAGCCAGTCTTCTGGTCCCCTGCCATAAACAAACTCTACAACAGAAGGAGTAAACTGATGCAGAATAAGGTGAAGTCCCAAGACTGGAAAAACTCCCTTATTAGCCTCAACAAAAAGTTGAGATCCCTCATCAAATCCTCAAAAGCTAGCTATGAAAACAGAATTGCAGCAGATAGTAAAGAAAACCACAAGGTCTTCTTTAGTTATGTAAAGATTCTCCACGACAATACCCAGATTTACTCTGAGCTACTGCAGGTACTATAGGAACCTCCTATACAACAGATATTCCCCATATACTGGCCGACAGATTCAGTGCCAACTTTACCCCTGTCTCCCCTCCCAAAGGACCAGTAACAATACCAGTAGTTTGCCAGGCACCCTGTATTACTGCTGCACAGGTTAAAACAGCACTGTCCAAGGCCATGAATACAGCTTCTATGCGACCTGACAATATCCCTGGCTGTGTTCTACATGAACTACAGAGTGAACTGGCACCTCACCTGTGTTCCCTGTTCAATCACAGCCTCACCTTAGGCATTGTCCCTACCAAATGGTGCATTGCTACAGTCATCCCTCTCCACAAAGGAGGAGTGACTACAGACCCTAGGAACTATCGTCCCATTAGCCTGATGAGTCTGATATGCAAAGCTATGGAACACATCATCATGGACCTAATAAACAAGGATATAGGGAATCTCTAATCTGGATCCCACACAGTTTGGTTTTGTGAAGGGTAGATCATGCCTGCTCAACTTGGTCAACTTCTTGATACCATTCCCCACTCAGGAATCATAGAAAAACTCACTAATCTAGGCATCAACCCCTATATCACTAGGTGGGTTGCAAACTGGCTCACAGGTAGAACCCACAGTGTGAGAGTAGCTGACTTCAAGTCAGACTGCCGACCAGTCACGAGTGGAGTCCCACAAGGTTCAGTCCTGGGTCCTTTCCTGTTTGGTATCTACTTCTCTGAATTCCAGGCAACACAAAGGGACTCTGGCTGACAAAGTTTGCAGACGATTGCAAGCTATTATTAACTCACCAAGTGATGTTGACATCCTACAGAAAGGCATCACTGAAACCAATGACTGGTGTCAGAAGAACCATGGCCTTAAGCTCAATGCCAAAAAAATGTGTCATCATCCCTTTTGGCAAAAACCCGGTTCCCATGAATTACCACATCATTATACTAAAAATGCTGTGAGCTGAGTGGAAACAGTCTGGCGAAGGGAACAGTAGAATAAGTGACCTAAAACCAGTACTAAATATATATAACAAGCATTTCACTGTTCTGCTTGTCTTTAAAATGGAATGGAATACTAACTGAAATTTCCAGGAACCTGATCACTCTGTATCCATGGTGAGTTTAATAGCACCCCTCCTATTTTGTACATTTAATGTTGCTGCTAAAGCACTACATCCATTTTCAGTAATGTTCTTAAAATTGCATTTGAAAGCTGATTCAACCGCTGATAAGATTGCAGCAGTTTTGAAGTGACTAACCAGAGTACAAGAACTTTTCTGAGTCAGACTGCCTAGCATAATATGGTTCATGTTTAATATTTTTCATTGAAGTAACATTTTCAGATTGCATGTGTATGTAGAGCCCCACGGTGTAAACAGGGATGATCAGTATGGCCTGCTCAACATTAGGGAGAATGATAAAGAACAGCATTGTTATCAAACTGGAATTAGTGATGACATTCTGAATGATGCTAGGGTGGTATGTTTTTTCTTTTGCTTGTGAATGTAGCCCAAGGATAAATATTTGACTAAATTGATGTAATGCCTCACAAAATGGTAATACCAGGTGTGTCATAAGTGGCAGGGATTTGATAGGTTTAATCACTATGTGAGAATTGGTGCAGTTTTTTATTTTATTTTTTTTAAATGTCAAACCATAATATATTACATCATCAGCACTAGAATGTATACTAAACAAATGTTAAAGTTAACAGATCTCAGAGCTCAAGAACTGTCACTGTGAGTAGCCTTAGTTTATGCATCACCTTTATCTAGTACTGTGGGGATGATAGTACAAGCTTATCAGTTTATTAGCAGTATGTCTTGATGACTCTTTTGACAGTTCTGACTGATGCTATGCAAATACTCACACTTGCTTCTGATTAGGTATACCAGAAAGGATTGCCTATAAGCATATTCATATGTTCATATGGTCAGCATTGTCATCACTTAATACTGCTTGTGAATATTATATATAATTTAAAGAGTTTGTTTGCATTGCCTTTGCATTTCTCTCTCCATCAGGGCTCTCTGGTATCCAGAGCTGGTAACAAGTGCTTTGTGGAAGCCAGTTCCATCTCAGAATCAGCGGTATGTCCCAGTCTAACCAGGGCTTTCTCATTTGTCTTTTTGGGTTTATGTATTAATTTATATTTCCCCCATTTGCTTTATATCTCAGTTACCAGCTGCTATGCTGCATCTAATCTCTCTTTCTTTCATTCTGAATGACTGGGTTAATTGTTAATTTAAGTGTTTTTTTTTCTTACTGTGGTTACATTACAAGAAGAGAAACCATCCCTTTAAAACCATGCACTTTTGTTTAAAGCATAATTTTCATTGTATTTCATCTGACATATTTCATATTGTCTTAATCATGCAGGCAATATTTACATGTTATAATCTGATATAAGTGGAGAAAGGGTATGGGTAGGAAATTGAGGAGGTACTGTATAAGGAGGCAAGTATAAGGACAACAAACGGATGAGGGCAGTAAAGACTCAAGTCAAAAGGGACTTGGTAGAATGGTTTGAACAGGTAGACCTACCTAGGCTGTGCAGGGATGGGGGGAGATCATGAAAAATGGGAGAAAAGCTCAGAGCCCAGACCAGCTGCATCCTAGAATCTTTGGTGCTAGCATAAGCATCAAAGGATTGGAAGATAGCAGGAAGGATTCTCTTTTATAGGAAGGAACAGGTAAAATCTGAAGAACTGTAATCCTGTTAACTTGACAGCAGTGACAGGAAAAGTCTGGTTGTTTTCCTAGAGGATAATAATTTCCAGTACATCAACCAGTTTGTGAGCATGCCCAGAAAGAGCTGTCATTTGAACCTGATGTAGTTTAGTGTGTTATAAAAGAACTTGACAATGCTTTATCAATAACCGTGGTTTACCTGGACTGCATCAAAGTATTTAACTCACTTCTGCACAAGCAGCTGCTAGGAAGGCTTAAGGTAGGAAGAGACCGAGGAACTGGGTTGCTGCATCATTGGAGAGTGAGACACAATGGTTTTGATGAGCAGACCAGTGTCAGGAATAAGGAACTTGATAGCAGAGTGCTAGATGGTGTTTTCCTGGTACCACTGCTTTTTATTGTATTTGTTTCAGACATATTTGAGGAGACAGAGAACAGGCTCAGTAGCTTTTCTAATGAAGCAAAGCATAGATGCAGCAGTGGTGGATAACGGGAAGAGCCTAAGGAGGGATTCAGGTGAGCAAAACGGTGGCAGTTAGCACAGCAGGTAGCATACTTGCATCTTGATGCTAAGAGCTGTAGGTTCTATTCCTACAGCATGTACATTTGTATTTTAAGGGGGTATGGTACTGCAGTCCTTCGTATGTCCTCCTTTGGTTGAGATACCTAATAACTATGAACCTGCTTTTCTTGTCCCCCACTCCCTATTGCAATATACCAGCTTACCATTTCTTTTAATGCAACATAGGCAATTTATTCTTCAAGGGCAACAGGCACTGAATTTGTAAATGAAACACTGAAATATAAAGTTGTTTTCTAGCAACAACCTCTTCATTGGTTTCAGATCTCTTTAAAGTGGAATTATTCAGATGACTTTCTGCATATTGACTGATATTGGTGGATTGTATGACAGAAGTTTGAGTGGCCCTTTATGGTTGAAATGTTCTGAATTGGGCAGGTTGTCATTATTGGTTCATATGATTTGTTTCATTGCTTAAAGGAAAAATGTTCAGAACTATAAATTTAAAACACACTCTAACAAGTGGTGCTGTATTATACAAGGGATATAATTCAATTATTATATAGTATAATTAATACAGTCACGAAGGTAAATCAAAGAACTTTTGCATGGTTCTAAAGATGCGTGCAAGGAGCCTATGATTTGAAAACATCCCAAAGGTAAACTTACCCTGCCACTGGCCAGAAGTATTTTCTTTGAATGTGGGTTTCAATGCTGTTTCAGTGCATGTGGGTTTCAAAGGTAGAGAAGTTTTAATGCCAAGTCTGTTTCATTGTAAGACTATTACTTTGTTTAGGTTTAGTAAATGTCTATCAGTGTTTGTGCTATAAAATTTGAAATAAAAGTTGTAAGTGAAATCCAAATATCTGTAATCATTGTAGAAGTAAAGCATAAATCAGTATGCACACTGAGAGATTTGAACAGTGTCTGTGACAAATGAGCAGAAATATCCAAGTAATAAGACACTGGAATGACTGCGGGGAGTGTCAGGTGGGGGCGGGGCTAAGGGGGTGAGGGGTGTGGCTGTGTGGGTGGGGCTCTGGGCTTGCACCCCCCCCCTGCAAAAAATCCTGCAGGCTCCCTTGGTCAGAACCATGGCCTTAAGCTCAATGCCAAAAAAATGTGTCATCATCCCTTTTGGGAAAAACCCGGTTCCCATGAATTACCACATCAATGGTAGTCCAGTGAACACAGAAGGCATTATAAGAGATCTGGGAAAGGAGGTTGACAGCAACCTCTCTTTTGACCACCACATTGTCACTGTGGTCAGAAAGTCCTTCTATGTTGCACATCTCATTACTAAGGGTTTTACATCCAGGAAGAAAGAGGTCATTGTCTCCCTCTACTCTTCCCTCATTAGGCCAATCATCGAGTACAATGCTCCATTTGGCATGTACCTCACTAAACACCTGCAACAACTGGAGAGGCCGTAAAAGTACCTCACACAGAGGATCCTAGGCCTTAAACATTTGTCCTATATGGACAGACTCAAAAAACTCCAACTATTCTCTGTCTCATATCGCCTACTTAGAGGCGATCTCTGCTTGACTTACAAAGCCATATCTGACCCATCTCTGTTAGAAATGCTACATCTAAAGAAATCCAAATCCCTCCACAGCACATGCTCCAGAGACCACAAACTCATTACCACAGTCAACAGAACATGCTGGAGGGATAGGTTCATAACCCAGAGACTGCCCATGCTATGGAATCCCATACATGTCAAGCAGAGCACCTCACTGGCCCTCTTCAAGAGAAATCTTGATGAGTGGATGGGAAATAGAAAATTCACCCCGGGGATCACTCCAGTGGCTGTACTCGACAGAGGCACTAGGAACTAAGGTTGTGTGGCATGATGCCAGGGTAATCCTATGGGCTAGGCTTGTAAAGGCTCCAGGGCCATTAGCCTAGTACACACTTATGAACCTATGAACCTATGTTGCCGTTTCTTCTAAGAATAAGTGCTCTGGCTTCCTTATTTCCAAAAGGTTGTGCTGCAATACATTTACATTTAATCTTCTTTTTCCTTCCTGAAGAACTGGTGTGAAGTGCCCTGCAGTCGTAAATGACATCCCCAGCTCCCCTGCACAAGAGCATGGGTTTCAATATTTACCTACTTATACTTTTCTTTCCAGTCTTTTACAAACTCCACTAATGTCTGTATGACAGTAACAGCCAAACAGTGGCAGTTCATGTTGTTATGACATGTCCGTAAACATGTAGCAGATGTCATGCCTGTGAACATTGAGATACAATGGACAACATACCCTGAAATTTACACTTAAGTCCATACCCAAAGAAAATGTATGTAAACTGGGCTATAATATTCACTCCTGATCTTAATCAGTATAAAGTGGAATTTGCTGGACTTGCACGGCTCTTTCCAACAAGAGCCTACTTTTGCAAAAGGGTAGTGTAGTGGTCTTGTAGCCAAGATTTTTGGCTTATATCTGAAATGGATTTGCTTCATTTGTTATTGACTACATGGATTTTTGCAGTGTTTTACCTATGCCTACATGGGTTTTCTCAAGATGTTTCAGTTTCATCCATCTCTCAAGACGTGTTGGTTGAAAGGGTATTTTAAGTAGTCCATATGCATGGAATGGGTCATGGCTGCAAAAAGTCTGTTGTTAACTAAGAGGATTATGACTGGTTTGCTGATCGTGACAATTTTTTAACATGCTCTGGAATCCATTTTGAGTGCAGATTGGACATGCAATCTTAAATCTTTTTAGTACATGATGCTTTTACTGTCCCAATGAGTTACTGCTACCAGTTAAGTGTGACAGCATGAGTGAACAGCCCTAAAAGCTGCAGCACACCTACAGCAACCAATCAAATAGGGGCCAGAAGCAAAATGTATCACTAATCAACCAACAGCTTTAATAGCTGTTATATACTTTGCTCTGCCAAACTTTTGGATTGCATGTCTTGGGTATAGGTTCATAGGTTCATAGGTAAGTACTAGGCTATCTGCCCATGGGCATTTATAAGCCTAGCCAGAGAGTGATGGCTTTCGCCTCCCCATTAGATTAGTAACCTGGGCCTCTGTCAACAGGGCTCCTGAAGTGATCCCAGGGTAGAACTTACGATTACCCATCCACTCATCAAGATTTCTCTTGAAAAGGGTCAGAGAGGACCTCTGTCGAATATGGATTGGGATTCTATTCCAGAGTGAGGGGAGGCGCTGGGACAGGAATCTATCCCTCCAGCATGTCCTGTTTATTGTTGTACATAGGTTCAAGTCGCTAGAACGGGTGATTCTGAGGGATCTCGTTTTTTTGAGGTGAAGCATGTCCATTAGTTCAGGGTTTGACATGGCCCTATAGGTCAGGCATAGGTCACCTCTGAGCAGACGGTAAGCGACTGAGAAGAGCTGGAGCTTCCCTTAATCCTCTTAGTGAGGTACTTCTGTGATCTTTCTAGTTGTTGTAGGTGCCTAGTGAGGTACATCCCAAATGGGGCATTGTACTCTATTATGGGCCTAATGAGTGAGGAGTAAAGGGGCACAATCACCTCCTTGGATCATGGTAACTGAGTGGGTTATGACCTATGCTTCACACCTCAGGGATCTGGGGTTTATTAATGAGCTCTGGTCACTGCTTGTGTGGACTTCATGTGTATGTATTTATATATATTTTCTAGTCAGGGTAGAATACTGATTCATGTGGATCTGTTTCAGCTTCAGTCTTGTGACATTATGATCATAGCTGGCCTTAGGCATAGGCCAACTAGGCGGCCGTCTAGGGCACCGCTCTAGCAAGGGCACTTTTCCAGTATTTATTTGGTGTAGGTAGACTAGGATGGGGGTACCAGGTTGTGTGGTGGGGGGCGCCATGGAGCCCTTTTGCTTAGGGTACCAGTTGACCTAAGGCAGCTCCTGATTATGATATAAATACAAAAAAAAATAAGAACAAAGAGTGCAAAAATGATAACATAAAAAGTAAGCAACATGTTTCTGTATGGGTCTACTGTAGATGCTTTGATTTTCCTCCCAAAAACAGGAGCCCAGTTACTTGATTACCAAATGAAGAAATAGATAAATAAATAAAAATCTACATCACTTGTACCATGACTGTCCCTTAATTAATTTGACTAGAAACTATATGCTGAAATGCACGTGTACATTTATTAGTGTGGTGCTCCGGTAGTGTTGTCGCCTCACAGTAAGACGTAGTCCTGTTCGATTCTCAGCAAAAGCGTCTTCTGTGTGGAGACATGCATGAATGGGCGTACCTTTGTTGAAGGTTGTGCATCAGGGCTGGCAACTCGGTACGTAAAAATCTACTGCCAATCATTAGTGGACCGGAGTTCCGCTGTGGCGACCCCTAACCGGGAAAAGTCGAAAGATACAACAACATTTATTAGTGTACCAACACTGATTATGAACACTGTGCCTTGCATTCTAGTCAGGGAAATGCTTTGGCATGCATTTTAATTTGTAAATAGACTGAATGTCTAAGTAAAATTTGGCAATGCCTTCCCCCTTGTTTAGTTGAATCTTAACTTGATGTTGTCAGGAGCCATTCAAACAGGAGATGTAGATGGGGTCACACGTGACCTGACTATTCAGCAGTAGCCGCTGTGAACAATCACATGACTAGTTCATGTAATATGTGACCTGATTGTTCACAGCGGCCCCTGCTGAATAATCACATGACTAGTTCATGTAGCACGTGACTTGATTGTTCAAAGTGGCTACTGCAAAATAATCACATGAGTAGTTCATGTAACACGTGACCTGATTGTTCATACCTGCCACTGCTGAATAATCACATGACTAGTTCATGTAACACTATTTTTGTTTGGACATTATGAAAGGCTTGCTTTGGTCTAAGGCAGTCTTAGAAGAAAAAATTATTGCCTCAGTTGTTCCTTCCTTAGATAAATTATAGAAAATTATTCTGTTTGATATGACTATATGTATTTACTCGGGTCTGCTTCACAAGACTGACAAACTAAAAGACTGAATCTCAGTGTACTGAAAACTCAAAATACTGAATGATGGAATTTGTCCATTTTCCACTGTTGTGTGATCTTGGAGTTGGTATATATAATTAGCAGGGGTGTGGAGGGCGCAGCCTCCCACATGAGGGCTAAAAGGAGGCTTGTTCCCTGCATTAAAAATGTTTTCAGTATTCTGAGTTTTCACTGTTTTCAGAGTCAGTCTTTTGGTTTGTCAGTCTTGTGTAGTAGACCCATTTGCTCTGCAGTTTGGACCCATTCCCGATGCGTATTTAGTCACATTCAATAGTACATGTTTGTCAGGTATGTTTGCTGTTTTACTGAACGTGTGGGGTGCATGTCTGCTGTCAGTTTACTCCTCACTCAGAATACAGCTGTTTTACGTCCATACATAGAAGCATAGAATATGGCAGCAGGTATTACCTACTGCTACATGCATTCGGCCATCTCCCTACCCAGGGAAGCACTGTATGCTACTTAACCAGCAGCTTATTTTTCTTTAATGAACTCTATTATATTTCTACTATGTATTGTTAAATTCTATGAGATAAACGTCTTAGCCATTAAGCTCATTGAGCCCAGAACCTGTCCAGTACGGATGCTTGATTCACCGGTACCTTTACAAAGAAACAGAGATTTTGACAGCAGGCTGGTCACATAGTTCATTCATTATTTATTAGATAAGCTGTAAGACAAGTATATCTAGCAGCTTATCCCTGTTGTAAATCGAAAGGTCAGCCCTATACCTCTTCAGGTCATTACAAGCCATCAATAGTAATAGGCGACTCTATAGTCAGGCACACTGATGTCCCACTAACTAGGCTGGACAAGGAGAAGGTTACAGTTAGCTACCTGTCAGACGCCAGGATCCACCACATAACACAAGCACTCAGGTCACTCTAGACCAAGTACAAATATGACTCTGTCATTGTCCATGTTGGTGTGAATGACCTGAGACATACCTCCCTGGACTACATGAAAAGAGACATGGAAGAGCTCTCTGATCACATAGCCCAGGCCGATATGACCCTGACCCTGAGTAGCATCCTGCCCTCACCAAGAATGATGCCAGAGTATAAAGAAAAAATGATCAATTTCAACAATTGGCTAAGTTTTTGGTGTCATTCAAAGGGGATCCAGTATCTGTCCACCTGGGATGACATGCTCGATAAGCCATGTTACTTTGCAAGAGATGTCACCCTTAGGCTTTCGAATATTGGCCAAGGCTTTTGCCACCCCTATAGTGCCTTTTTTAGGCAAGGGTCAAAAGACAAATTCACCACCATAAATAGCACAAGTAACTAAAAACTGAGGGTAATGCTACTCAACGCCAGAAGTCTAAACCTCAAAATGCATGCACTCAAGGCACTCCTCAGTATGGAGAACATTGATATCTGTGCAGTAACAGAAACCTGGTTTACGGCTCCAGAGAGCACCCCAGCACTACCAGGCTATAACTCATACCATACTTTTCAGCCACAGAACTCGGACCGAAACACAAAAGGTGGGGGTGTATCCATATTCATCAAGGATACCCACACCTCCAAGTTAGTGGCACAGGACAATGCCTGAGAGATCATCCATGTGCAACTAACAACGGGCAAAACTGCAATTCAAATTGTAGCTTGCTACAGATCACCCACCACGACCCAGGACCCCCATTCCGCGTTTCTGGAGACACTGGAAAATATGAAGGTCCTACCAAACACCCTAATATTGGGTGATTTCAATTACCCAAACATTAACTGGGAGAACTACTCAAGTACTAACTCCCTTGCCCAACGCTTCCTAGAATTTATAAACTCGAACGCCCTGGATCAACTGGTCAACACCCCCACCAGAGGTGACAACATATTGGACCTGGTCATCACCAACATGGGCAACTGGTGTTCTACACCGGAGGTCAAACCCTCGCTGGTTAGATCAGACCATAGACTAATCACTCTGGCTATCCACATTCTGCCCCCACCCTCAATCAAGGAAACCTCAGTGAAAAACTTTTCAAAAGCAAAGTTCACGTTACTTAAGACCGAGGTGGAAAGGTTCACAGCCCCCATGCTAAAGGACAACGCTGTTCAAGCTGCTGAATCCCTTACAAAGGAACTCTATGAGCACCTGCAAGAATGCATGGATTGTGCTATTCCAAGCAAAACCAATACTCACTCCTCCAAGAAAAGCAAACCAGTCTGGTGGACCCCTGCCATAAACAAGCTATACAACAGAAGGAGGAAACTAGTACAGAAAAGAGTAAAATCCCAAGAAGGAAAGACAGCCCTAATCAGTATCAGCCAGAAACTACGATCCCTCATAAAAATCATCCAAGGCTAGCTTCGAAAGAAAAATTGCCAAGGACTCCAAAGATAACCACAAAGCGTTCTTTAGTTATGTCAAGATCCTAAGTGGAAACTCTCGGATCTGCTCTGAGTTAGTGCAGAATGGCACAAAATACACTGAACCGACTGATATTGCCAACATTCTGGCAGACAGGTTTAGTGCAAACTTCACCCCCCCCTCTCACCTCCTAAAGGGCCCATAACCATACAAGAAGAATGTAGTGCCCCGGCAATCACTGACACACAGGTTAAAACAGCCCTATCCAAAACCAAAAATACAGCTTCAATGGGTCCAGACAGTGTCCCAGGCTGTGTCTTACACGAGCTCCAAAATGAACTAACCCTTCACCTAAACACACTGTTCAAATTCAGCCTCTCTACAGGCTATGTACCCATAGAGTGGCACACAGCAACAGTTATCCCGCTCCACAAAGTTAGAGCCACAACGGACCATGGGAACTATTGCCCTATAAGCCTGACTAGCCTGGTCTGCAAGGCTATGGAGCGCATCATCATGGAATTTATTAACAGAGACACTGGGAACCTTCAAACATTGGACCCTACCAAATTTGGCTTTGTTAAGGGCACATCATGCCTGCTAAACCTGGTGGACTTCTTTGAGACAGTTACCAAGGCTTTAGATGAGGGAAAGGAGGTCCACACCACCTCCCTAGACCTCTCAAAGGCTTTCAACACCATTCCCCATTCTGGTATTATAGATAAGCTCACCAGCCTGAACATAAACCCCTACATCATGAGATGGGTTGCCAGTTGGCTCATGGATAGAACCCACACAGTAAGAGTTGCAGGCTCTAGGTCCGACTCTAAACCAGTAACAAGTGGCGTCCCGCAGGGCTCAGTCCTGGGACCTCTCCTGTTTGGTATATACTTCTCAGAGGTACAGGCAAGCACAGGAAGACTATGGCTGACCAAGTCCGCAGACAACTGCAAACTGGTGACTATAAATGACTCTCCAGCTGATACAGACATCCTCCAGAAGGGTCTCGCTGAGACAGATACCTGGTGTCAAAATCATGACCTCAAGCTAAATGCCAAAAAGTGCATAGTCATCCCCTTTGGAAAAAACAAAGTACCCATGAACTACCACATATGTGGTAGTCCCCTAAATACAGAAAATGTAATAAGTGATCTGGGGACCCAAGTAGATAGTAATTTCTCCTTTGATAATCATATTGCCAAGGTGGTTAGAAAATCCTTCTATATGGCACACCTAATCACAAAAGGGTTTGCATCTAGAACAAAAGAGGTTATTGTGCCCCTCAACTCTTCACTCATCAGACCCATCATAGAGTACAACGCCCCATTTGGGATGTACCTTACAAGACACCTGCAACAGCTGGAAAGACCACAGAAGTACCTCACCAAGAGGATTACTGCCCTCAAACATATGCCCTATGCAGCTCGACTGAAGAAACTCCAGCTGTACTTGGTTGCATACCGCTTACTCAGAGGTGATCTCTGCCTGACATACAAGGCCATGTCCCACCCAGAATTGATGGACATGCTCTACCTAAAAAAAAAACAAATCCCCAAGAGCCACGCGCTCTAGGGATCTAAACCTCACCACAGTGATAAATAGGACATGCTGGAGGGATAGATTCCTGTCCCAGTGACTCCCAATGCTTTGGAACAGTATTCCAATCTACATTAGGCAGAGACCTTCACTGTCACGCTTCAAAAGAAACCTTGACGAGTGGATGGGAAACAGAAATTTTACCCCAAGGATCACTGTAGTGGCTCTGCTGGACAGAGGCACAGGGATCTAATGGCTCTGCTGGACTGAGGCACAGAGAACTAATCTAAGGGGGCGGTGAAAGCCAACACATTCTGTCTAGGCTTATAGATACCCTCAGGCAGATAGCATACTACTTACCTATGAACTATGAACCTATTATAGAATTCAGTCACTTTTGCTTTTACCTTTTCATAAATAGTGCTTCAGTCATTCACACCTGCTTCTGCGGATTATTGCTTCCTTCCATCATTCCTGACCCACCCACCTTTGTAACTATTTTCTGCATTGTTTTCCCCATTCTTGCAAGCCATCAAGTCTCTCCCAAATGGAATAATCCCATCTGTTAACACCCCAGTTTGGAGATGTACCCAGTATAGTATGTGGATGAGAGTCATCTGCAGGGGCCATTATACAGGCAGGAATGAGGATTGCTTGTGGCTGTTTTGGCATCCCCAGCAACTGAAGACATTTCAATAGGTCCTAACCCCCTTCTTGCTGGTGGTTACATGGGTTCCTACAACAACCTTGGGACTACTTACACCCCTTAAGTACGGTATGCTTGCAACTTTGCACATGTCGGCAAGAGCCAAAGTCACTGTTCTGGGTAGCCTGATCACAAGTGCTCCTTTAAACTGTCTCTCTGCCCAAGCAAGCTGTCTGGGAGTCAAGCACCCTACCCAAGGACTAGCAAACTGAATACCACTCTCTGTAGGCTTTTCCAGTGCCTGAGTGCTATTCAAACCTGGAATATCTGGTTCACAGGGAAAGGTTCATCCATCTATACAACAGAGCCTGACACCTGCCTTGTAAGCTTGTATTCATTTTCTTACACATCTGTTAACACAGAATATTATATCCACTGAGGATGTCCTTCGTGTTTCACTGTTGCAGTCATTACATTTTGGTAATCTGCTGGCAGGTTGCCCTCAGTCGGCCTGAATTCCAAAGTCTTGGGTCCTGCGTCAGTTGCTGTCTTCTCTTCCATGACGTCAGGTCATCAGGGGTACAAAACATGCAGCCGATGCCATTTTCTTTAGTCTTTCTTGCCGCGCGGTGCCCGAAGCAGAAGCATTTTGCAAGTGCCGGTCGGCGGACTACTGAAATATTCGAGTTTGAGCGTAACAACCGAAGTCTTCACTAAATCTAAGGACCCCATTGGGGAAACTTTTTTCTTGCTTTTTACCGATGTCAGAAAAAGTTAATAATTGTATTACTTGTGGGAAGCAAATACCTCATAAGGATTTCCATTTATACTGTATTCCTTGCCTAGGTCCTGATCACAACGTGCATGGCTGTCGGTTTTGTGCTAGATTTAACCAACGCACTATTAAGCGTCGATAAATATTTGCATCAAAGTATTTTGGAAACAGATTTAACTACCCAGAAATGTGGTTGGATAGCAATCTGACTACTGGAGTACATAAAAAACGCAAAGAAAAGGACAGAAAAAGGCAGTCGAGATCCAAAACCGACGACAAAGGTTCTCCTAAGCCAGTCACCGGTTCACCGGTACTCAGCGAGGTGCTTTTTCAACCCCTGATACCCGCTACCTTCGAGTCGCAGGCCTCTACCGACACCCATATGGAGTCCGACATGCCACACGATACTCAAGGTATTGGACCAACGGATGTATCTCCCTCGAATGGATCTGGAGCCGCTGAGCAGGCACCGGCTTCTGAGGGTGTATTCAGACCTCAACATTTATATATCAAACCGACGGCAGCTGCAAAACCAAAGTCAAAGGCAACTTCTAAAACTAAAAAATCAGTGCATGAGCCACATGCACAGGCCTCTATGCCTAAAAAACTGATGATCAAACAAAATGGCTGAAGACCTTATTACCTTGATCAGGGGTACCCATCCCCCTCCAGATAAGAGGCCTAGGCAAGACACTGATTATGAATCTTCAGATCAGATTTCTATTTCTACTGATTCCTCTTTTGATCAGGAATTATCTATACCTCCCTATGAGGATTCTGATGCTGAGGAGTCTATTCCATCTGCATCGCCTCCAGAGGATTATTCATTTGGTGAAACCTTGCATACTTTGAGGGAGCATTTTCACTGGGAGAGTCAAGACTTCTCAGAATCAAAAAAGAGGCTCAGGGATTTCCTTCTTCTCCCTCAGCACAAGCCTTTAGCCATTCCCCCTGTTTTAGACATTGTGGATGATGTGTTTTTGGAGTCAAGCTTGACCCCTGACTACTTACCTCTGGCTCCCAGTAAGCCTGACAGATATTACAGGGTCCCTGACTTACATAAATTTTTATTTAGAAACCCTGCTGCTGATCCTGAAACTATTTCACAGGGTCCAAAGGGAGTTAAGGCCTCAACAGCCAAAAATCCTACCCCCTCTGATAGAGATTCAAGGGCACTAGACAGATGGGGAAAAAGGTTTATACATCTGCAACCTTGGCAGTCAGGGCCTTAAACTGTCAATTTCATATGCTTAAGTACCAACAACATGTTATGGGATTGCCGAAACAGAAAATGATGTTGATTTCAGAATGTGCAGAAAATAAAGAATTGCAGGAATTATTGCATGCAGCTGATCAAGTTGGAAAGCATACTTTGCAATGTGGTTTTGATTCCTTAGAGGCCTCCTGCAGGGAGCAGTTACTGGATCTGTGATTAGGAGGCATGCCTGGTTAAAGAAACAAAATTTGCCTGATCATGTTAAAGCTAAATTGCTAGATGCACCTTTACAGCATAATTTCTGTTTGGTATTAAGGCAGAAGAGGTTTAAAGAAAATGGAAGACAAAGCTAAGTCTATGCAAACTGTTAAAGACTTCTTACAAGTGCAGCCACCAAGATTCAGTAGACACTGGCCTACAAAAAATTGGTCTTTTCCTGTGTCAGACAGAGCTCAAAGGGGCAAGTCCAGACACCCAAAGGGTTCCAGATACCAGATGCAAGATTCATACAGGTCAAAGCAATGGGGCGCAGCCACCTCCAAATCAGGGGGAGATAAAGCGCAAACCTACAGAAAACAGTTCCAATGCCTTCCCTCTGCCTACACCAAGCACTTATCTTTTGACAGCACCCTTAGGGGGAAAATTAGCACTTTTTGTTCAAAATTGGCAGTTAATAACCCAGGACAAGTGGGTACTAAACATAGTATCACAGGGATACAGTTTCCATTTCTACACTCTGCCAATGGCAAACAGTTGGCCAGATCTGCCCAAAAATCAATGGGCAGAGGCACAGAAACAGGTTACGTCACTCATGGATATGGCGGCCATTCAACCAGTACCAGAACAGGAAAAAGGACAAGGTTTTTACTCAAGACTGTTCTTGGTACCCAGAAAGGACAAGGCCTGGTGGCTAATACTGGATTTATCAATTTTGAACACATACCTGAACATTCTAAAATTCAAAATGATGACTTTGCAGCAGCTTCTGCCCATGCTGGGCAAGAATGTTTGGCTGGTGACATTAGACCTAAAAGATGCATACCTGCATGTCCCAATACGACAATCATGCAGAAGATACCTCAGATTCAAGGCTGGCTTACTACATTACCAATTCTCTGCACTGCCCTTTGGCTTATCTACTGCGCCCAGGGTCTTTACAAAGTGCCTGGAAACAGTAATTGCATTTTGCAGACAAAGAAGTATACAAATATATCCTTACTTGGATGACTGTCTCATTCAAACAGAGAACAAGGACACTCTTCTTCGACACCTGGCATTTGTGAAAAGGCTTCTAACATGCCTTGGGTACACAATAAATGAAAATAAATCACAACTGGTACCCTCTCAAAAGATAACATTCCTGGGTGCAAGCTTGAATACAACTGCCCAGATGGCTTACCTTACGCCAGACAAACAAAGGCAACTGACTACCTACTTCAAACTGATGGCAACAAAAACCCAGTCTTCGGCAAGACAAATTCTGCAGGCTCTGGGCTTCATGGCATCCTGCATCCTACTAATTCCATATGCAAGACTGCATATGAGGAAACTTCAATGGTACCTAAAAAGTTTATGGAGTCAACATTCACACAGTCTGGAAACAATGATTCCTCTCATTCCCTGCCTGCAACAGGAGTTTCTATGGTGGGCAAAGGCCTGTCACCAAAACATGGGACGGCCCCTCACTCTACCCCCTGCCAGCCAAACTTTAACAACAAATGCATCAAAAATAAAACACAGCACCACGGATCTATAAAGGCTGTCTTCTTGCTTCTAAAACTTCACCAATAATTCCAGGAACCATCGAAAAACAAGAGTAGCAAAATATGAACTTTATTCCATAACAAAAATAAAACAGGATTGAGCGCTTTCGTCTCCGTACCGGAGACCTGTATGCCACTGTCTCTGTCTCTGTCAAATGCATCAGATTATGCCTGGGGGGCCCACATGGCAGGAAGATGCATTCAGGGCATATGGGCACCAAATCAAATGCATCTACATATTAACCAGAAAGAGATGCTAGCTGTTCAAAATGCCCTAACAGCCTTCAAGGACTTACTTCATCCAGGACAACTACTGATAAAGACGGACAACACCACAGTCATGTGGTATATAAACAAGCAAGGGGGCACACACTCATACCCCCTTTGCAGATTAGCCATGGCACTGTGGAACACAGCTTTGACCTACCAAATATATCTTCAAGCTCAATTTCTGCCAGGAAAACAAAACACTCTGGCAGGCGATTTAAGCAGAAACCTTATGGATCCTCACGAGTGGAAATTAAATCCGCAAGTCTTCACCATGATAACAGAGAAATGGGGGAGCCCAGATATAGATCTATTTGCCTCTCCTCAAAATTATCAATTGAAAAGATTCTGCACAAGGACTTATCACAGACAAGCATGGAAAGTGGACGCCCTATCCTTCAGTTGGAAAAACCTATCACTGTACGCCTTTCCTCCTCTGTCTCTTCTACCCAAGGTCCTCCTAAAGGTCAGACAAGAGAAGCCAAAGATGATATTAATTGCCCCGGACTGGCCCCACCAATACTGGTACCCAATCCTAAGGAACTTGTCATAATACCCAGCATGTACCTTGCCTCAAAGACTACAACTACTGTCCCAGCAAAACAATCAGATCCTGCACAATCAACTGCAGACTCTAAACCTGGTGGCATGGCTAATTGTGTAATCATACAAACAACACTTCTCAGTAAAGCTGTGATGGATATAATTTTGGAAGCCAGAAGGCCTAGTACTAGAAAATCTTATGCTGACAAGTGGAAGAGATTCTGTGCTTGGAATCAAGCACAAGGAACTGATACAGCAGAACCAAATATTCCTCAGATATTACAATACTTAACTGAGATGATTGACAAAGGCCTATCTTTCTCATCAATCAAAATCCATGCCTCTGCCATTTCGGCTCATTACAACACAGAGCCACCAATCTTTTCTCATCCTTTACTAAAGCAGTATCTTAGAGAAGCCAAAAATTTAAGGCCCCCTAGAAGATCACCATTATCTGCATGGGACCTCAATTATGTGTTGGAAAAGCTCACCCTTCCTCCATTTGAACCAGCTGCTACTGCTGATATAAAGTTCTTATCATGGAAGACAGCTCTGCTACTAGGAATTACTTCAGCAAGAAGAGTTTCAGAGCTACAGGCCCTCATGGCTGTAGAGCCTTTTATCATATTTTACCGGGACAGGGTGTCTCTGAGGACAAATCCTACTTTTATGCCTAAGGTGGTTTCCAACGTGGCTCTTAACCAAACAATTAATCTGCCAACTTTTTATCCAAATCCGCAGAACAAAGGGGAGAGAATTCTACATTTATTGGATGTACACAGACAGCTAAGATTCTACTTGAGCAGGACTAAAGCTCTAAGAAAAACTGAGCAATTACTAGTGTGATATGCTGCAGGATCAGAAGGAAAGGCTATTTCAAAGCAGGCAGTTTCAAAGTGGATAAGCCACTGCATCAATTTCTGCTACTTACACCATGGTAAACCTGTGCCCAAGGGTATTAGGTCTCATTCCACCAGAGCTGCAGCTACTTCAGCAGCCTTTCTCAGAGGAGTACCAACCAAAGACATTCTAGAGGCTGCTACTTGGAGTTCTGTTCACACCTTTACAAAGCATTACCATTTGCCTCTCTACTCTATGATCAGGGCAGGCTTTGCCACTGCAGTGCTGCAGGGCCTTATAGCCGCACCTAATGCTGTTTAGCTTCAGCCTCCCAACCATAATTTTGGGATTCTACCCAAATGTAATGACTGCAACAGTGAAACACGAAGAACATAGTACAGTTGTGTATAGATATTCAAGTGTATTCACTGTTGCAATCCAGGTTACCCTCCCGCCTATGTGGTGTATTTGCTTGTAGATGAAGGTAAAATTTATATTGATGCATGTATATAGATTTTATATATATATATATATATATATATATATATATATATATATATATATATATATATATAATATTGCTACCTTTTTTGGGGGCACCTGACATCGGGGGCAAGAAAAACTAAAGAAAATGGCATCGGCTGCATGTTTTATACCACTGATGACCTGACGTCATGGAAGAGAAGACAGCAAACGATGCAAGACCCAAGACTTTGGAATTCAGGCCGACTGAGGGCAACCTGCCAGCAGATTACCCAAATGTAATGACTCCCACTATTAGCATAGTTCCCTGGCATAGGTCAGAGGAGGCCAAGCCCTCGACCTCCTTATTCCATAAGTTTCACAGATGCATCTGTCCATCTCAGAAATAAATACAATACCAATTTCAAAAATGAACCCCCGAGGTGGAATTCAAATATAAACAGACTCTGTAATAAAGAGAAAAAACTTCTTCCACACAAAAATAAATTTAACATAACATACCAGGCTGACAACTTGTTGGCCTGAAACATGACTTGTGTGATCCCTTACAGAAGCTATTCAGTTTCAGTCTCAAAAAAGGCTTTATGTCAGATGAATGGTGGGGAGCAACAGCCTTTCTCTTGTACAGAGGTGTGGCTTCAACAGAACTGATTAATTATGGACCCATAAGCCTGATCAGTCGAATTTGTAAAGCTATAGAATGTATCATTAAGGAATTAATATATAAGGATATAGGTAGCCTACAGGCTTTTGACCCACCCCAGTTTGGATTTGTCAAGGGCAGGTCCTACCTACTTAACCTGGTTGACTTCTTCAACCAGGTTACTGAAGCAATGGATAAGGGCAAAAGGACGCACATCCCATATCTAGACCCTGCAAAGACATTCAACACTATCCCACATTGGTATTGCCGATAAACTCTCCCAGCTAAATAGTTCACAAATACAACCCAGGAAGTTATGGTAGGTGGCTGTACCTTCTCCAAAAGATCTGCCACTAGTAGAGTAACTCGGGTTTCAGTCTTTTGGGCACTCCTCTTTCGGATTTATTCTTGGAGGACAAAGCTAATGTTAAGGGTTTTTGGCTGACCAGGTTTGAAGATGACTGCAAACTCGGTGTCATCATAAGTTTCGCAGAGGGTACCAAGATCGTGTAAGAGGGCCCGCCCAAAACACAAATAGTCAGTGTCAAAACTATGGACTGAAATTAAATGCCAAGAAGTATAGAACTGCATCCTCCTGTTGTAGCTATCACATTGACAACACACCCTAAAACTGATTCCGTAGTTAAGGATCCGGTAACCTATGTTGACAATGAACTGTTCTTTGATCCACTGTTATAAGGAAGTCCTTTTTAACTCATTCACTCCAATGGCGCTCAGGAAGTTTGCACTGTAACTTCCAATGGGTGGAGCCTAAGCCTTTTGACAGAATCAAATTATGTCCTCACATTTAAACAAACGTTCATATCTCTGGGATTATAGGGGTTATGAAAGAAGTATAAATAGCAAACACTTCAGCATAAACTATTTTACAATGGTAGTATTCTTTAGGTACTAGATCTTAAACTGAATTTTATAAGTTACAGCAAATCTAGTAACTATTACGTTTATAATATTTTGTCAACAGCTTACAATATCTCAGCAACCACTTAAGTTACACACATACTGTCAGCATCATTTTATTCATTTAGCTGAGAGCTTTCATATGAGGCTAAGGAGTTCTGTCTGTGTTACTTGGTTGTTGAGATATTTAGCAAAATGTGAAAATGTGAAAATGATATATACATAAATTACTATCATAAAAACAACAGTTAATATATATTTACCTGCACAAGACAGTGGTCAAATATTAATGTAGTTGAATTTGCTGTTGTGTTAGCTCTAAAATGAAATCTTTTACAACCTTGTGCATAGCATGGTTTTGGAATTATTGATGCAAATATGAAGAAGCAATATTTGATGTCTAGAGGCGTCAGCAGGAGTTAACTGCAGATGTACCTGGAGGCGTCACTCAGATATAATGTTGCACAGCTTATATCCAAAGGTATTGTGTCCAGAGCCAGGGTTGCTCAGCACTTATTAGGCCAGTCACTGAGTATACTTCCCCCTTCAGTACGTACCTGTCCAAACATTGGTGACAGCTGGAATGACCACAATGTCTTCTCATTAAAAAAAATCAAGGGCCTAAATTGTAAAAACTTTGCAGACCATCTCAGAGCCTTGTCCCTCTTCTTAGTATCATACAGAGTACTGAGAGGTGACCTGTGCCTTGCATATAGAGCTTCAGCAGAACCTGATCTTTCAGGGCTTTACACATTTCCAAGTTCAGTGATATCATAAACACCCACTCAAGGGATCACAATCTCTTTTACAAACTAAATAAAACATGTTGGTGGGATAGGTTTGTATCAAAGAGAATACCTTTTGTGGAACAGTTTTCCACTCCACATAAAGCAAAGTGCTTTTCTTCAAATGTAATTTGGATGAATGAATGGGTAACCACAAATTCATCGTCAATTTAGCACCATGTCTCTCATGGATAGGGGAAACATGTAAATGTCCCAACATATACTTGTTTGGCCCATCTCTGAGTTATTTGTATGCAAAATATGTTGTGTTGTTGTATCTTTCGGCTTTTCCCAGTTAGGGGTCGCCACAGCGGAACTCTGGTCCACTAATGATTGGCAGTAGATTTTTACGTGCCGAGTTGCCAGCCCTGACGCACAACCTTCAACGAAGGTACGCTCATTCACGCATGTCACCACACAGAAGACACTTTAGCTAAGAATCGAACAGGACGTCTTACTGTGAGGCGACAACGCTACCGCAGCATCTAAAAATTACCATGGCAATGTAAGGCTAGGCTTCTTAAGATCCTCACAGATCAATAGTTTACGAAGTTCCTGTAAACCTATGAAGACATTACTGGCAAACACTGATGCCCATTTTTGGTATTATTCAACATGACTAAGTAGTCTAGAGCCAATTTTCACATAATTGAGTAGCTAACTCTGACCAAACCCCCAGTCTGTGATCCATGTTCTCCTGACTAGAGGTTACTGCATACTACAACTGAGTCTAATTCACTTGCTGTCCACAGCTGTTTCAGCAACAGGACTACCTGAGGTCTGGGCTGCTGCACCAGACTCCATTCATTTTTGTGTGTGTGTGTGTGTACACTGTGCTGGCAAACCTCATAGATTTAATGTGGAAGCATTTAGCATGTTTTTGGGATGCTGGAAGTACCCCACAGAGACACAGGGACAACATGCAAACTCCCCACAGACATTGGCAGCAAAGTTTAGGAATAGGTTTAGAAACTGGTTTGGAGACTCATTTCCCCCTTTTGCTAGTGGATGTTTTATTCACTGAAATAAATGTTGCAGATGATGATAGTTAGTGGCTTTTACTGTGATTTTTGGCTGTTTGTGTTATTTTGTGGGAAGACTGTGGATACTTTTAGGATGCTTAGATATTTATTTTCTACAGGGCATCATACCTCTCAACTATCCAGATTGTCAACTCATATTTTTCATCTATTCCTTATAAAATTTGCAGTTTTCTAACAAATCACTGAGCACTGAAGTAACTAAATAATGACACACATTTGAGTCTCAGACTTTATATCCTTCAGAAAATACATGTTAACATAAATCCTATTATTCTAGCAATTTTTGAAGTTTATAAGACCAATATTTAAAAGCCGTCCCTACTTTAGGGCCTTTGTGACCTCATTATTTAAGGCTTTTTCCAGATTTTTTCTGCTAAGAGGTTGAGAGGTATGGCCATCTCTTTTTCTGAGTGAATCATATGCATGGCCTCTAATGATTGTACATGATGTTATAAAATGAGGAAATGTTTTACCAGAAAAATCGCATACCTCAGTACCCAAGTCTGTTTCCCTCACAATAGTACTTTGTAATGTATGCAATAGTTTTTATTAATCACATTAGTTACCAGGCAGGTATATTGCCATGTATAGTCACTGTTAGTTGCAGTTTTTCCTTAATGCAGTGATTACAGAGGATGAAGGCCTCTAAATAGTGTCAAACAGTTAAAAGTGAGCATATTAGGCATCCATTCATGTCTCCCATCCTGGACAAATTAGAGGTGAAACCCAATAATCAGGGTGTCTCTTTTGCTGGAAAATGTATTTATCAGTTTCCTGTCTGTTGCATCTGTCTGTCTATTTATCTAATCTATCTAATCTATCTATCTATCTATCTATCTATCTATCTATCTATCTATCTATCTATCTATCTATCTATCCTTCTATCTGTCTGTCTGTCTGTCTGTCTGTCTACCTATCCTTCTATCTGTCTGTCTATCCTTTGTTGACTGGGTTAACCCCACTATGCTAGTAGGCTCTTTTCAGGGGAGACCTGAGGTGGTATTTAGTCTACTAGGGGAACCTTAGCCAGGTCTTTGGGGACCTTCCTCTGCTCTTTTTGATATGTGCTTTTGGATCTTTTACATCCACACGAGCTACCACCAACACAAGCAGATGGGACTAGTGTCTCATCCAAAGGACGACTGATCTATAAATCTGTTACTGAACTGTTCTCCACTAAGCCTATACATTTATTAGTGACATTTAATAACAAAATCCTGTAAGTGCAAGTAACATACAGCAAAGGACCAAAACTAGCCAAAAACAGCAGTAAAGGCACAGGTTTCTTCAAACTGGTTGATAAAATAAACAAGTGGGTGTTTGCTTCCATATACTGGCAGTTGGTGCTGGGGTTAAGGTTGTGATCAGTTGTTCCTGTGGTACAGGGTTTGATTCTCCTAAGCTATTATTTCCCTATTGTATGACCTTGAGTAAGTCACTTAGTCAGACATTTCTCCCGAGTCATCCAAGTGTCTTGCAAGCAAAAATAGGTTGTCAATTTTCTTAAGATATGTTTTTGCCGAAAAAGTGATTATGAGAGAGAGTTCTGGGAAGCCAAATGTGTCTTCTAAAAACATATAGAATAACAGTGATTACTAATCAACAGGTAGATAATTTGACTTTTAAATTGAGAAATAGCATTGTGCATATTAAAATAAAAATAAACTGCGATAATTACAGATGTTGTCTGTAGGGCAGTATAATAGCACTCATTTATTCACTTTGGCAAGGAAAGATTTTATGATGTCATATTTCAGATTTTACTTGCCGAAACATTTATGCTGACCTGCAAGAAAAAACAAATACAACCTCCCCGATTATTTCACAAGTCTAAATGTGCAAAAGAATCGCTGACTATTGGTGCAATGAAGGACTAACGTTTTAGAACAAAAAGAAGTTTTTAAATTCCTTTGAAATGTACGTCCAGCTGTTTACTCACACAGTCAGCCACTGCTGGTGGTGTGGAAGAATAAAGCCCTGACTACAGTCCAGGTAAATGGAATTCACTTAATGGCTTGGGTACTTGATGGTGGTGGCAGGGGAGAGTGAGCACGTCCATTTGGGGGAGGGAGGTAGGTGGATCAGGACATGTACAGCCACCAACAATCGGAGGAGGGGTAAAATTATCCTAGGAAAAGGCTTGCAGCTCAGCTAGTCACTGCTTGGTTTTAGCTATAATTAGGAGAACAAGCACTTGTAGGGAGACAACACTGCTTGGTGTTAGCTATAATTAGGGGAGCAAGCACTTGTAGGGAGACAACACTGTGAGTCCTTCTTGTGATGTTGGTAGCCTGACCTTTCACCTTCTTGTGATGTTGGTAGCCTGACCTTTCACTCAGTGATGGGGACTTAGGAACTTAGCAAATGCTCTCATTGTCAGGATACCAGTGAAATCACAAACTCTCCTATATTTGGATTAATGATGGCCCCTTGGGATGTGTCTCTCCTTTTTGGGTCTGGGATTACCCACAACTAGGGAATAAATGGGCATGAGTCTGATAGGATGCATAGTAGGTGGGGGGAAGGGGACAGAGTACCTAGAAAAAATATTCACTAAGTGAAGTAAATTGCAGATTTATTTATTTATTTATTTTACATTTGTTGACCGGGCTAGTCCAGCTGGATAATTTCCATTTTCAGTGGAGGCCCGGGGAGAAAAGCTCCACAGAATTAAAACAAAGGTTATACAAAATTGAAGATTAACTATAAGTTCCTTTAACTGATATTAAGTTACCATGGATAGTTATTAGTCTAGATCAAGAAAAATAGAACACATAAAATACTATTTACGTATTGCAAGAGACATTGATTATATCTAGAACTACACTCCATACAGATCATTGCATACATATTAGTGTATATACAATATATAAATTTTTTTTTTTTTTTTTTTTTTTTTTTTTCCTTCAGCCTCGTCAGATGAAAGGGATTATGGACTGTGGCATGAAAAGTTTTTGCTGATCAAAAAATTGTTCATTTACCCAGTATTACTTATTTTTATTTAGACTTTTGTTGACTGGGTTTATCTCACTAGGCCAATGAATTATTTTCAGGGAAGACCCAAGATGGTATTCGTACTGACTAGGGAAAATTTGGCCAGAGCACTGGGGAATGTCCCCCACCCTTTTCAGTAAGTGTTCTGGGATCTTTTACATGCACCTGAGCTACAGTCAGCTCAGGCAGGTGGAGTTTAAAGTCTCATTTGAAGGACAATACACTCAGAAGGGCAACACCACAGTGTCAGAACTTGAAAATGAATCCAACTAGTTGGTGTACGAAGGGTACACGTGAAACGGTTTCCTAACAGGAATAACCCCCCCCCCCTCCATTTTTTTTCCTCTGGGGATGCATGTCATCTAATAAGTAAATGAATCAATTGCATGATTGTTCTGAAATGCTGTAAGTTATGAAACGAGGTAATTGAAGGTGAAACGATTAAGAGTGGAGGCTGAGGTTAGAATATGAAGCTGTTATGCATAAGAAAGCCAACTGGAAATGAAAATGCATTACAAATAAATTTTGAAAATGAAGCATGTAAAACAAACTGAAATGGCAATTGAATAACCTTCTGCTAATGAAAAAATAAGTAGAGAAAATCATTTGATGCCTTTGAAAATGACGAGGCTGAAGGAAAAATGTGGAGTCTGAAAGTAATGATATCCTCCCACTAAAAGAGTTACAAGACAGAGAAAATGAAAAGGCTGAAGAGAAAGTGTTACAAAGAAACAAAAAGTAGAATTTTGTAATTGTATCACTTAATAGTACAAAGAGTGCTGTAAGTTTTACTGTAGTGCAATTAGCACAGACCTCATTTTGGTTATTACATTTATGTCTTCTGACCTTTGGCCAACAACCAAAGTTTGAGAGTTTATGGGGACATATGGTAAAGTGAGTGTTTGGTCCAGAGTCATGGTAAGGACCTGCAGAATTATTTTCAAGTCAGAAAGTAATTGTAGCAGACACTGTAATAACCGAGCAAGATGAAAAGTTATTAAGGACCTTAGACTAGAAAAAATACTAGTTAGGTTAATAGCTGCATATGCATAAACATTTGTTGTTTTTTGAAGAATTGTGTCAATATGTGTTAGTAAATTTGCAAATTAGTGGAAATGGTGATGTGAAGAAATTAAAGGAAAATTGAACAAAGACATGGTCAGTGTTAGAAAATGAATAAGATATGGCCAACTATGACGAATACCATTACACATATATGAGAAACGTAATCAAAAAAGGAACAGATTATATGATGTTTTCAGTATATTAAAAGAAATTAGTGCTGGCAGGAAAAATGTCGATTTCACTGACCAACCGAGTAATCTTACTACAGCATGCTGGTAACTCTGCCTTTATTTGTAGTGATCTTAAAAGAAATCACACTTACCACTCATATGCAACAATCATATGAAGACTTGATTTCATGGATCCTGGAATCCAGTTACAAAATGGCTTCCACTGTTCCCGACCACGTTATTAATGTGCGTTAATCCTACTCTACCCCCGCCACAAATCCCAGCGCTACACATTATGTTATTAAAAACCTTTCCATAATAGTACTACTGTTGAGATGATACTTGATCTGAGTAGCTCACATTTACTGATATATAAGGTTTATTATTTAATGTTTTATGATCTGATATTACTAGTATTCAACATTTTGTACAGTCATTTTTTTTTTCTTTCTGTTGAGGTTGAGTCTTTTGTGTTTTCAAGATTTTATGATATATTACAGTTATTTAGGTGGTTGAGAAGCAAATTGATCATACTGAAATAGCTGGTAAATGTGATTGAAACTGAAGTGATTACAAATTACCAGCTTTCTTCTGTGCAAGATTATGGAACAGTGTGGAGTGGGAATTTTTTTTTTTTTTTTTTTAGATTAGTTGAGTTTTGAACAGTTTTGCTGAATATTCTAAGGTTTGTTGTATTAAGTATTAGACAAAGTATTATGTACTGGTAATGTGTGTGTGTGTGAGTGTGTGTGTGTGTGTGTGTGAGTGTGTGTGTGTGTGTGCACGTGCACATACAAATATATATATTTGTGTGTGTATACCTATGTGTTTGTGTGTGTGTGTATGTGTATATACATATATATATATATATATACACACATTTATATATATATATATATATATATATATATATATATATATATATAGATAGATAGATATGTGTATGTGTATGTGTATATATATATATATATATATATATATATATATATATATATATATATATTTATATAAAAAAAAATATATATATATATATATATATATATATATATAGAGCTATGTGTGTGTGCATGTATATATATATATATATATATATATATATATATATATATATATGGGTTCCATACACTAGATTGAATTTCCACTAATTCTAAATAGTGCATGGAATGCTCACTGCAGTGAAAATGCACTTAATCGAAAGTGCACTTACGCGAAGTTCAGTACAATGAACAGGTGTTGTACTGAACTTCCGTGCAGTACTCACTCATGGAGAGCAAGAAATTATGACATACACATGTACATTTTGGGTCGACTAGTGGAATATTCACAAAAGCACAATGGATATAATATCTAATATGATTCCAGCCTGCCTGGTAATTCTTGAACACCCACACTATATGTACCAACTCCAGTGAAACTATATTTACATGGATCTACTTCATAAAATCGCATTCCCATAAGATCGAATGTTATATCATCAAAAGATTGTAGTGTAGAATGTCAAACTGTGCGTAAAGTTGATAAGGTAAGTGATTTAGTGATGCGGTGTTTCTTAAGGGTTTATAGTTAGCGCGTTAAACAGTATGGTGGAGTTCATATCATATGATTCTGTTGTCTTTGGAGAAGTTTGGGAAAGTGTGAGCTGAAAAAGGGATAGAAGTTGTTTAAATTTACTTGAATTTGTTAATTTAGGATGGAGCTTTACAGTGAAGGTGTTCTGGTGTAGTAAATAGTATGGTTGTTGTTGTGGTTGTATATCTATCGCTAGACTGTATTCCTTTCTTCACAGTAGTGCAATCTCGGACTTGGTATATTTAATCTGCAGGGACTGTGGAGTGCAGTGGGACATAGTCCCCCTGCAAAAGTGAAAGGGGATAGATATCCTAGATCTGGGTTATCTTCCTGTGTTAGATATTTTGGGATTTGATGTTTCATAGTTTCGATTATATCATCTTTCATTCTTGTGGTCTCGATGATGTAACATTCGATCTTATGGGATTGTGATTTTATGAAGTAGATTTATTTACATACATAGGCATGTTTGTAAGGGTTTGGATGGTGTTCTCTTCAGTGGTGTAGGCATATGTGTTCTGAGTTGTTACTGTGGTAATTTTAGTGGAATTAGTCTACAAACTACATTTTCTTTTGTGGGATGTTACTACTCTGGTGCCCTTTTAGTGTAGCTATTTAAGGTTTTCAGACTTTTCACTAGGTACCATCATTTAGAACTGTGTTTTCTGAGTATGCCAGCTAGATTTTCTGTTATTGCTGTAATGTTTGCCAAATAGTATTCCAGTCAGCCATACTATTCTGTAATCCTATTGCATATACCTTAATAGATTAGTTGATTCATAGCTGATTACTAGACCATGATGGTGCAGCGGTTAGCATTGCCTCCTCACAGCAAGAGGTTCTCCAGTTCGATCCTCATCTGGGGTGCCTTCTGTGCGGAGTCTGCATGTCTTCCCCGTGGTCGCGTGGGTTTCCAACGGGTGCTCCGGTTTCCTCCCACATCCCAAAGATATGCTGCAGGTGTATTGGATACTCTAATTGGCCCTAGGCATGAGTGCATGCTTGTTTGTGCCTTCTGTGGAAGGTTGGGCACTGGGCTGGCAACTCGACACTGTAAAAACTTCACTGCCAATCATGAGCGGACAGATGATCCGCTGTGGTGACCCCTAACCGGGAAAAGCCGAAAGAAGAAGAAGATAGTTGATTACTAGACTAACAACAACAAGGGTCATTTTTAAGCCTAGCCATGTATCCCAAATCTCTGACAAGTTCTGGTACCCTTGATAAGTGTAAGCAGGGGTTTGGAAGGTGAAACATTTACAAGCAGAGGTCTGGAAGGTGAACCATTTACAGGCTGCCAGTGTTCATTAGAAACACAGGTGCCAAACAAGTGATGAATTTCCTGTTCCCCATCCAGTTGTCCAAGTTACACTTGAATTGGGTTAGGGAGGAACTCTGCTTCACATGGATGGGGAGCCTGTTCCATAGACGGGGTAGTTCTGGGATACATACCTGTCTCTCCAAGAGGTCTTATTTATATCACAGGCAAGGGTTAATTTCTTTAGACTGGGTAACTAAGAAGAGCTGTTCTGAGTGGCATGTTTTTTTCCAGAATTATTGTAGGGGAAATGAGGTAATTTGGTAAATGAAAATGTAATATGTAGTCTACATCCAACTTGCTGGACATAGGCATCCTGAGGCAATGTAACAATTGCCTTTTGTACACGGACAAGTCACAATCACTTAATTCCCGAACTGGAAGCTAGATTTTTTACATACAGACACAGAAACAACAAACAGGTTGTCAGCAACTCACACACATCACTCACACCCACCCACAAAGGACCATAGTCATAGACCCACATATGTGGAGGCGCTCACATGTAACTTACCCAAATCTCAAAGGCCTCTCAGGTACAGTCCTCAGAAACTCTGCATGTACACAAACAAGACAATTCCCATCACAACACATAAAGCCACATCTCATTGTGCCTCAACTACCAAGCCCATAAGGCTCATCACATCACAACCCAACATTCTGGTCATAGGAGATTCCATTGTGAGACACACTGATGTCCCCTCCTACCTGGCTGGATAAGGAGAAAGTTACAGTTAGTTCCCTGTCAGAGACCAGGTCCACCAGGTCACACAAGAACTCAGGTCACTTACCCCTAAGTACCAGTGTGACTCAGTCATAGTCCATGTCAGCATGAATGACCTGAGATGTATCACCTTGGAGTATATGAAGAGAGACATGATTGAGCTCTCAGAATTTGTGTCATAGGCAAGTATGAGCCTAGCGCTGAGTGGCTTTCTACTGTCTCCAGGGATAATGCCACAATGCCAGCAGAAAATGATCGATTTGAACAATTGGCTTAGCTACTGGTGTTATTCCAAAGGGGTCCAATTCTTGTCAGCCTTGGAGGACATGGTTGAAAGGCCACACTATTTTGTCAGGGATAGCCTTCACCTGTCACCTGTAGGCTTTTGGGTATTAGTCAAAACATTGCCCACCCCTACAATGCCTTTTTTAGACATTGCCAAACAGACATATCTTCCAACATAACAAAAGCTACTCAGGACAAGCTAAAGGTGTTACTGCTCAGTGCTAGGAGTCTCAGTAAGAAACTGCCCTCCTTGGAAGCTCTTCTAACCCTGGAGAATGTTGACATCTGTGCAGTTACTGAAACATGGTTCAAGGCCACAGAAAACACTCTACCGCAGCATGGCTGTAAAACCTTTCATGTATTCCAAACATCCACTGCCCATGAAAAAGCAAAAGGCGGGGGGTTATCTATCTACATAAAGGATAAGCACACCTCAAGTCTGGTCAGACTGTATGACATTCTTGAGCTACTCTTGTTCAGTTAACCATGGGAGAAATCCATTACCATATTCTTGGTAGCTACAGATCCCCTGCCGTGAACCAGGAAACCCATACATCATACATGAAGTTACTAGAATCACTCACCATCAAGCCCAATACCATACTCATGGGTGACTTTAACTACCTCTCCATCAACTGGGAGATATACAGGACCAGTAACATGCAGGCCCAAAGATTTCTTGACTTTGAAATTCAAATTTCCTGGAGCAGCTAGTCTGCACTCTCACTAGAGGAACAATTATCCTAGATCTGGTACTCACAAATATGGGAGAGTGCTACTCAGGGAGAGTGAGAGTACTCAGGGAGAATGGGAGTACTCAGGGAGAGTGAGAGTACTCAGGGAGAGTGAGAGTACTCAGGGAGAGTGGGAGTACTCAGGGAGAGTGAGAGTACTCAGGGAGAGTGGGAGTACTCAGGGAGAGTGAGAGTACTCAGGGAGAGTGAGAGTACTCAGGGAGAGTGAGAGTACTCAGGGAGAGTGGGAGTACTCAGGGAGAGTGGGAGTACTCAGGGAGAGTGAGAGTACTCAGGGAGAGTGGGAGTACTCAGGGAGAGTGAGAGTACTCAGGGAGAGTGAGAGTACTCAGGGAGAGTGAGAGTACTCAGGGAGAGTGAGAGTACTCAGGGAGAGTGAGAGTACTCAGGGAGAGTGGGAGTACTCAGGGAGAGTGAGAGTACTCAGGGAGAGTGCTACTCAGGGAGGGTGAGAGTATTCAGGGAGAGTGAGAGTACTCAGGGAGAGTGGGAGTACTCAGGGAGAGTGAGAGTACTCAGGGAGAGTGGGAGTACTCAGGGAGAGTGAGAATACTCAGCCCTGATTAGAACAATAATCAAGTACAATGCATCATTTGGCATGTACTCGACCGGGCACTTACAGCAGCTGTAGCAACCTCAGACATTAGTCACAAAGAAAATACAGGGTATAAACAACATGAACTATGTGGAGAGGCTAAAAGACGTATTCCTTTACACTGTCTTCTATCGAGGTGTGACCTATGCCTGACTTACAAGGCAGTCACAAATCCAGCCCTGATGGGGCTGCTACACATCTGCAAGTCAAACAGCATGAGGGTCACCCAATCCAGAGATCTAAACTTAGCCAGCGACTCAAACAAAACATGCTGGAGATATAGATATGCATTTTAGAAATTGCCCCTTCTTTGGAAATCCACATTAAGCAGAGCCCTTCTTTGGTCCTCTTCAAATGCATTTTGGATTAATGGATAGGGAATTGCAAATTCCCACCTGGTATGGTGCTTGTGTTCCTTATGGATAGGGGCAATCTGTAAGATACTCAAAGCATAGGCACAAATCCATGCCATCCATGCCATCCTTTTGCCAGTAGGAACCATATATTGTGTAAGATTGTGTTATATTGGCTAGGCTTGTAAGCGCTGTTAAGCAGTTAGCCTAGTAATCTCCTGTGAATCTGTATGGTAGCACAGGGCCTGTGTTTGTCTGTGTTCTCACCTTTTTTTATTAGGTGCTGAGTTGGTAGATATGGGTAAAAAAAGGTTAAGATTTTATGTCTGTGCAATATGCATCTGTCTCTTTATAAAATATTTTTATATGTATTTTTGTACACTGCTTTTAAGAAACAGGCTACTTCTGAATGGCAGGCATCCTTCAATATGTAATTAAATGTACCATACAAGAGAAATTAAAAAGGTGCTCACACATCATAATTCCATCGGGGGGATAGCACATGACAAGAACTTTTGGTTCATAGTATTAGGCAAGTTGCGTGCGCTTGGCTGTTTTAAGCCTAGTCAGTTTTTGTTTCAAAAGTGAGAATCAAACCCAGTACTCTGTGTGACAAACACTTTAACCATTATACCAACCCCCATACTCTTTTATAGAAATATGCTGCTATGTGTCACCAATATTATTGTATATTCAGATATGTGAAAGCAAATGTAGCATATAAGTAGACAGCTTTAAATATGCTAATGCCTAGCTACAGGCAGCTGTATGTCATACGTACACATTCATTCTAGGAGTCAACTGAATAAGCACCTTTTGGTGGCTTGAAGCATATCCAGTGTGCCTTATTGTGCTTAAAAAGCGTTCTGGCAAAAATTCAGATGTTACAGGTGATACATTTGCTTTCTATGCATTAATCAATCTTTATAGTGGATTCTGGACTGATTATTTGCAGGTGTGTGTGTGTGTGTGTGTGTGTGTGTGTGTGTGTGTGTGTGTGTGTGTGTGTGTGTGTGTATTTGTGTAAAGTAAAGGAGAAAGGCAAGTAATTTTCAGTAGAAAAGGTAGAACGTTAGTTGTTAAACAGTGCAGTTTTGGCAGACCTCCAGTTTCCCTCTGAAATCTTGCCTACTGTGTTTGTGTTTTGCTCTTGATTTTGTTGTTGCATACTTTGTAGTTTAAGTTACATAAAATGAAAGAAAGTTTATGGCTCGTAGTGTTATAATATTTGAAGTGCATTTAAGTGAAATATCTTTCTTTATCTATGGATTTTTGAAAGTGAATGTTGCAAAAAGTGTCCAGATTGTTAAGCGGCGAGGCATTTCCATGTACATACATTTGGAGTGGAACACACGGCTGAAGGGAAATTCAGCTGCAGAGACATGTGGCTGTGATTCACCACAGGGAAAGTACAGATGTTCTTCGTGTTTCACTGTTGCAGTCATCACATTTGGGTTATCTGCTTGCAGTAGCCCTCAGTCGGCCTGATTATCAAAGTCTTGGGTCCTTCGTTGGTTGCTGTCTCATCTTCGTGACGTCAGATAGTCAGGGGTATAAAGTTGTGTACACTTACCATTAATGTAGATGTTTGAGTGTATTCACTGTTGCAGTCATCACATTAGGGTTATCTGCTTGTAGTAGCCCTCAGTCAGCCTGATTAACAAAGTCTTGGGTCCTGCGTTGGTTGCTGTCTCATCTTCCATGGCATCAGGTAGTCAGGGATATAAAGCATGCAGCCGACGCCATTACATCAGTTTTTCTTGCCCCAGATATCAGGTGCCCCCATAATGGGAAGCAATTATATATACATAAGGTTAAACCTCCAACAAAAAAGCAAATACACCAAAAAGCTTAAACATTGTAAGCAAGAATAGAGGTATAGCCAATAGATGTCAGGGGGCTGGAGGGAGGGTAACAAGGACTGCAACAGTGAATACACTTGAACATCTACATTTATGGTAAGTGTACACAACTGTACTATGTTCTTCGTGTTTCACTGTTGCAGTCATCACATTTGGGTAGATTCCCAAAGCTAAGGATGGTAGGAGGTAATTAGATAGCATTAGGACCAGCTAGACTACAGTGGCAAAGCCAGCTCTGGATTTAGAGAAAATTGGCAAGTGGTAATGCTTGGTGAAGGTATGTACAGAACTCCAGGTAGCAGCTTCTAGGATGTCCCTGGTAGGGACACCTCTGAGAAAGGCTGTAGAGGTAGATGCAGCCCTGGTTGAATGTGGTCTAATCCCCTGTGGGGTAGGTTTTCCATGGTGCTTATAGCAGAAATGAATGCAGTGGCCTATCCATTTAGAAATGGTTTGCTTTGAAATGGCCTTCCCCTCTGCCCCTGCAGCAAATGCAACCAGCAGTTGGTTAGATTTCCTTTGAGGTTTAGTCCTGTCCAAGTAAGTTGTTTGTGCACGTCTAAGGAGTGCAGTATCCGTTCCCCTTTGTTCTGTGGATTAGAAAAGAAGGTTGGCAAATGAATGGACTGATTAAGGGCCACACTGGATACTACCTTGGGCATGAAGGAGGGATTGGTCCTGAGGGACACCCTGTCTGCATGAAAAATTATGAAAGGCTCCACTGCCATGAGGGCCTGTAATTTGGACACCCTTCTTGCTGAAGTGATGACTAAAAGGAAGGCTGTTTTCCAAGACAGGAATTTCAACTCTGCATTTGCAGCTGGCTGAAAGGGAGGTAGAGTGAGTTTTTCCAATACAAAGTTAAGGTCCCAGGCTGGAGTAGCGGCTCTCCTGGGTTGTCTTACGTTTTTGGCCTCTCTGAGGAACTGTTTCAGCAGTGGATGAGAGAAAAGGGGTGGGTCTGTGTTGTAATGAGCTGAAATGGCTGAGGCATGAGTTTTGATGATGGAAAAGGAAAGGCCCTTATGCAGCATCTCAGTTAAGTATTTCAGAATATGAGGTAAATTGGGCATTGCAGTGTCCATCCCCTGAGCTTGGTTCCAGGAAGACAATCTTTTCCATTTTTCTGCATAGGATTTTCTAGTACTAGGACTCCTTGCCTCTAGATTGACATCCAACACTTGCTTACTGAGGGATGGTAACGGAGAGATTAGGTAATTAGCTAGGCTGCCAGGTTCAGGGTTTGAAGCTGTGGGTGCAGAATCTGGCCCTCCTGCTGGGACAGAAGGGCAGGTATCAGTCAGGTCCCATAGTGCCAGCAGTGACACACTGCACAGAAGAGGGTACCAGTGTTGGCATGACCAGTCTGGTGCAATCAGTATCATCCTTGGTTTGTCCTGTTTGATCTTTAGTAGTACCTTGGAGAGGAGAGGCAGAGGGGGAAAGGTTTTTCCAGGTGAAGGACAGGGCATCCACTTTCCAAGCTTGTTTGTGGGGAGTCCTTGTGCAAAATGTTTACAATTGGTAGATGTTCTTCGTGTTTCACTGTTGCAGTCATTACATTTGGGTAATCTGCTGGCAGGTTGCCCTCAGTCGGCCTGATTAACAAAGCCTTGGGTACTGCATCGGTTGCTGTTCCTTCTTCCATGATGTCAGGTCGTCAGGGCTATAAAACATGCAGCCAATGCCATTACATCAGTTTTTATTGACGTGCAGTGCCCGAAGCAAAAGCAGTTTGCAAGTGTTGGTCGGCTGACTCCTGAAATTTTCATTTTCGAGTTTCAGAACCGAAGTCTTCAACTTAAAGCTAAGTACCTCGTTGGGGAAACTTTTTCTTGCTCCTTACCGATGTCAGTAAAAGTTAATAATTGCATTACTTGTGGAAAGCAAATACCTCATGAAGATTTTCATTTGTACTGTATTCCTTGCCTGGGCCCTGACCACGACATACCTTGCTGTTGGTTTTGTGCTTTATTTAATCAGCTCGCTGTCCGTCGTCAGTACATTTTTGCCTCTAAATATTTTGTTTCTCGGTTTAATTATTCAGAAATGATGTCAGTTAGCCATCTGACTACCGGGATTCCGAAAAAATGCAAAGATAAAGACAGAGACAGGCCATCAAGGTCCAAAATTGCCGACGATGCTTCTCCTAAGCCAGTTGCCAGTTCGCCTGTACTTTTGACTCGCAGGCCTCTGCTGAGAGCCATTCAGAGTCCAGTATGCCACGAGATGCTTCACCTATGGAACCCTCGATGTCTCTACCTTGGATGGGTACGGAGCCGCTGTGCAGGCCCCGGCTTCTGAGGGTCTATTCAGGCCTACAGACTTGTATATTAAACTGACTCCACCTTCAATACTAAGGTCTAAATCTCGATCTATGTAAAAAAAAACAATGCCCAGGCCACATGTTCAGGCCCCTATGCCTAAAAAACAAATGGCTGAAGATCTAATTACTCTAATTAGGGATAGTCAACCCCCCCCTTCTAAGAGGCCTAGGGCTGAGCTTGACTATGAATCTTCTGATCAGGACTCTGTTTCTTCTGACTCTTCTAATGACCTGGATTTGTCCATACATACTTATGAGTATTCTGATGCAGAGGATTCCATTCCCTCTGCTTCCTCCTGAGGACTTTTCTTTTGGGGAAACTTTACATACCTTAAGGGAGCATTTCCACTGGGAAAGTCAGGAATTTTTTGATTCAAAAAAGAGGCTTAGGGATTTCCTTCTTCTACCTCAGCATAGGCCTTTGGCTATAGTTCCTGTACTAGTCATTGTTGATGATTTGTTTTCTGAATCCAGTATGGCTCCTGATTCCCTGCCTCTGGCTCCTAGTAAACCTGACAGAGACTACAGGGTTCCTGAGTCCCACAAGTTTCTTTTCAAATATCCTGTTGCAGATCCAGAAACCATTTCTCAGGGGCCCAAGGGCATTAAGGCTTCTACTGATAAAAATCCTACCCCTTCTGATAGAGACTCCAGGGCGCTGGATAGATGGGGTAAAAAGGTTTATACTTCTGCAATCTTGGCAATCAGGGCTTTAAACTGCCAATTTCATATGTTAAAATATCAACAGCACATTATTGAACTGCTTAAACAGAAAATGATGTTGATTTCTGACTGTGTGGAAAGTAAAAATTTACAGGATTTATTGCATTCTGCTGAACAAGTTGGAAAACATACTTTGCCATGTGGTTTTGATTCTTTAGCGGCCTCCTGCAGGGCTGATGTTACTGGGTCTGTGCTTAGAAGGCATGCTTGGCTTAAGGAGCAATCTCTGCTTGATCATGTTAAAGCGAAATTGTTGGATGCTCCTTTAAATCAGGACCACCTGTTTGGCAATAAGGCTGAAGAAGTTCTAAAAAAGATGGAAGATAAAGCTAAATCTATGCAAACTGTAAAAGATTTCTTATAAGTGCAACCTCCAAGATTTAGTAGGCACTGGCGTACTAAGAATTGGTCCTTTCCAGCTCCTTCCAGATCGTCTCAAGCCAAACCCATACACACCAAAAGCACCAGGTTTCAGTCCCAGGGGACTCTCAGAACTAAGCAATGGGGGGCCTCCACTTCCAAATCTGGAAATAACAAGATTCCCCCCATGGTAAACAGTCTGACTTTCCTTTAAAATTACCAGGCACTTACCTTTTAGCTGCCCCTTGGGGGGGGGGGGGGGGGATTGCTCTTCATGCAAAAAACTGGGAACTCATAACCCAGGACAAATGGGTTTTAAATATAGAGTCCCAGGGATACAGATTTCATTTCCACATGTTGCCAACACCAAATGGGTGGCCAGATCTGCCTCCAACTCAGTGGGCAGAAGCTCAAAAACAAGTACTTTCCCTCTTAAACATGGAGGCTATTCAACTGGTACCAAAAGAGGAAAAGGGACAAGGTTTCTATTCCAGACTTTTCCTGGTACCCAGAAAAGACAAATCATGGTGTCCAATTCTGGACTTGTCTACTCTAAACACCTTTCTGGACATTCCAAAATTCAAGATGCTGACTCTTCACCAATTACTTCCTATGATGGGCAAAGATGCCTGGTTGGCAACTCTAGATTTAAAAGAAGCTTACCTGCACATCCCAATCAGGGAATCTTGCAGAAGATACCTATGCTTCAAAGCAGGTTACATGCACTATCAGTTCTCTGCACTGCCCTTTGGCTTATCAACTGTGCCCAGGGTATTCACAAAGTGCCTGTCTCCAGTAATTGCATTTTGCAGGCAAAGAAATGTTCAAATATATCCATACCTGGATGATTGTCTAATTCAGGCAGAAAACCAGGGCATACTTCTAAATAATCTGGCGTTTGTAAAAAAAAGGTTCTAACTTGTCTGGGTACACCAGAAATGAAAAGAAATCACAAATGGACAACTCTCAACAGGTTACATTCCTGGGTGCAATCTTGAATATAACTGTCCAGATGGCTTTCCTCATGCCAGAGAAGCAAATTCATTTGGTAACTTACTTCAAACAAGTGGCCACAAAAACCCTGCTATCTGCAAGACAAATACTGTAAGCCTTGGGGTTCATGGCCTCCTGCATTCTTCTAATTCCATATGTAAGACTGCATATGAGGAAACTACAGTGATACTTAAAAAGTCTATGGAGTCAACATTGTCACAGCCTGGAAACAATGATTCCTATCATACCTTGCCTACACCTGGAGTTCCTATGGTGAGCAGAGGCTTGCCACCAAAACAAGGGACTGCCATTCACACTACCCCCTGCTGCCCAAACCCTAACTACAGATGCATCAGACTATGCATGGAGGGCTCACTTGGCAGGGAAGTGCATTCAGCCCAAATGGAACCCAAATCAAATGCACCTACATATCAATCAAAAATAAATGTTAGCTGTACAGAATGCTCTGACAGCCTTCAAGGACTACATTCTTCTAGGACAACTAATGGTAAAGATGGACAACACCACGGTTATGTGGTACATAAACAAGCAGGGGGGTACACATTCCTACCCCCTCTACAGACTAGCCATGGCATTGTGGAACACAGCCTTGAGCTGCCAAGTGCTACCTACAAGCTCAGCTCCTGTGAGGAAAATTGAATACACTGGCAGATGGACTAAGCAGAAATCTCATGGACCCACATGAGTGGAAACTGGAACCACAGATTTTCAACATGTTGACAAGCATATGGGGGAGCCAGGACATAGAACTATTTGCCTCCCCCCAAAACTACCAGTTGGACAAGTTTTGCACAAGGCCTCCCCACAAAAATGCCTGGAAAGGGGATGCGCTGTCCTTCAGCTGGAAAAACCTATTAGTCTACGCCTTTCCCCCTCTGCCTCTGCTCTCCAAAGTTCTGCTAAAAGTCAAACAGGACAAACCAAGAATGATTTTGATTGCTCCAGACTGGCGACGCCAACACTGGTACACACTCCTGCACAGTGTGTCACAAATACCTCCATGGCACCTGCCTCAGACACCTTCCTTGCTGTCTCAGCAGGAGAACCAAATTCTGCACCCTCAGCTTCCAACATCGAACCTTGCAGCCTGGCTAAGCATTTAAATTCACCCTTAGCATCCCTCAGCAAACCTGTGATGGATGTCATCTTGGAGGCGAGAAGAAATAGTACTAGAAAATCTTATGCTGAGAAATGGAAAAGATTCTGTGCCTGGAACCAATCTTTAGGGATGAGCACAGCAGCACCCAATTTACCTCAGATTTTGCAATACTTAACTGAGATGCTTCACAAGGGCCTGTCTTTTTCCTCTATTAAAATCCATGCCTCAGCTATTTCAGCTCACTATAACACAGAATCACCCCTCTTCTCTCAGCCCCTGCTCAAGCAGTATCTCAGAGGCAAAGAACTTGAGACCACCCAGGAGAGCTCCTACCCCTGCCTGGGACCTTAACCTTGTTTTGGAGAAGCTCACTCTACCTCCTTTCGAGCCAGCTGCTACTGCAGACTTAAAATTTATTTCTTGGAAAACAGCCTTCCTTTTAGCAATCACTTCAGCTAGAAGGATATCTGAATTACAGGCCCTTATGGGAGTGGAGCCTTTCATCATCTTTCATGCGGACAGGGTATCTCTGAGGACCAATCCATCCTTCATGCCCAAGGTGGTTTCCAGTGTGGCTCTTAATCAGTCCATTCATTTGCCAACCTTCTTTCTCAATCCACAGAACAAAGGGGAATGGATTCTGCATTCCTTGGACGTGCACAGACAACTTAGATTCTACTTGGACAGAACTAAATTTCAAAGAAAATCTGAATAATTGCTAGTAGCATTTGCTGCAGGGGCAGATAGGAAGGCTATTTCAAAACAAACCATTTCTAAATGGATAAGCCATTGCATTCATTTCTGCTATAAGCACCATGAAAAACCTATCCCCAGGGGATCAGATCTCACTCCACCAGGGCTGCATCTACTTCTGCAGCCTTTCTCAGAGGTGTTCCTCCCAGGGATATTCTAGAAGCTGCTACCTGGAGTTCTGTACATACTTTCACCAAGCATTATCATTTACCAATTTTCTCTAAATCCAGAGCTGGCTTTGCCACTGCTGTCTTGCAGGGCCTTATAGCTGGTCCTAATGCTGTGTAAATTCCTCCTCCCAACCATAGCTTTGGGAATCTACCCAAATGTAATGACTGCAACAGTGAAACACAAAGAACATAGTACAGTTGTGTACACTTACCAATGTAGATATTCGAGTGTATTCACTGTTGCAGTCCTGGTTACCCTCCCTCCAGCCCCCTGTCTTTCTCTGACTATACCTTTTCTTTCTTTTACTATGCTTAAAAGCCTTTTTGGTGTATTTGCTTTTGGTTGGAGGTATATTTTTGTGTTTTTTAATTTTATTTGTTCCCCATTTGGGGGGCACCTGACATCTGGGGCAAGAAAACTGATGTAATGGCATCGGCTTCATGTTTTATACCCCTGACGACCTGACATCATGGAGGATGGGAAAGAAACCGATGCAGGACCCAAGACTTTGTTAATCAGGCTGACTGAGGGCAACCTGCCAGCAGATTACCCAAATGTAATGATTACAACAGTGAATACACTCAAACATCTACATTTATGATACATGTACACAACTGGACTTTCTGGGGGGAGGCAAACAGGTCTATATCTAGGCTCCCCCATTTCTTTCTCAACATGTTGAATATCTTTGGTTCTAGTTTCCACTCATGTGGGTCCATGAAGTTTCTGCTTAGGTCATCTGCCAGTGTGTTTAGCTTTCCTGGCAGGAATTGAGCCTGTAGGTGCACTTAGTAGCTCAAGGCTGTGTTCCACAGAGCCATGGCTAGTCTGCAGAGAGGGTATGAATGGGTTCCCCCATGCTTGTTTATGTACCACATAACAGTGGTGTTGTCCATCTTTATCATTAATTGTCCTGGAAGGATGTGGTCCTAGAAGGCTGTCACAGCATTCTGTACAGCTAACATTTCTTTTTGATTGATGTCAGGTGCATTTGACTTGGGTTTCATTTGCCCTGAATGCACTTCCCTGCCTAAGTGAGCCCCCCATGCATAGTCTGATGTGTCTGTTGTTAGGGTTTGGGCGGCAGGGGGTAGAGTGAATGGCAGTCCCTTGTTTTGGTGACAGGCATCTGCCCACCAAAGGAACTCTATAGACAAGGAATGATAGGAATCATTGCTTCTAGATCCTTAGAATGTTGACACCATAGGCTTTTTAGATACCATTGTAGTTTCCTCATTTGCAGTCTTGCATATGGAATTAGTAGAATGCAGGAGGCCATGAACCCCAGGGCTTGCAGCATTTTCCTTGCAGATAGCTAGGTCTTTGTGGCCAGTAGTTTGGAGTAGGCTGTCGAATGAGCTTGTTTTTCTGGCATGAGGAAAGTCATCTGGGAAGTTGTGTCCAAGCTTTTTCCCAGGAATACAATTTGTTGGCAGGCTACAAGATGTGATTTTTTTCGTTTATGGTGTACCCCAGAGAAGTTAGCAATTTCTGTACAAACGCCAGATGATTCAATAGTATGTCCTGGCTTTCTACCTGAATTAGACAATCATCCAGGTATGGATATATCTGGATATTTCTTTGCCTGCAAAATGCAATGACTGGAGCTAGGCACTTTGTGAATACCCTGGGTGCAGTAGATAAGCCAAAGGGCAGTACAGAGAACTGATATTGCATGTAGCCTGCTTTGAAGCATAGGTATCGTCTGCAGGATTCCCTTATTGAGATGTGCAGGTAAGCTTCCTTTAAATCCAGTGCTGCCAACCAGGCATCCTTGCCTAGCACAGGAAGCAGCTGGTGGAGAGTTAGCATCTTGAATTTTGGAATCACCAAAAAAGTGTTTAGGATAGAGAAGTCCAGTATAGGATGCCAGGAGTTGTCTTTTCTGGGCACCAGAAAAAGTCTTGAGTAGAAACCTTGTCCCGTTTCCTCTTCTGGAACAGGTTGAATAGCCCTGATGCTTAAGAGAGCGAGGATTTGCTTTTGAGCCTCTGCCCACTGATTTGGGGGTAGGTCTGGCCAACCGTTTGGGGTTGGTAAGGAGTGAAAGTGGAATTGCATCCTTGGGAAACTATATTTAAAACCCATTTGTCCTGGGTAATGAGTTCCCAATTTTTTGCTTGCCGAGCAATCTTTCCCCCTAAGGGAACAGTCAGTTGTGCAGGGCTTGGAAGATTTAAAGTTAAGTCATTAAGACAGTTTACCATGGGGGGAGTCTTACCACTCCCTGTTTTGGAAGTGGGAGCCCCCCCACTGCTTAGCCCTGTGAGTACCTTGGGACTGAAGCCTGGGTGTTCTGCTGGTTCTGGGTTTGGACTGAGAAGGCCTGGAAGAGTCAGGAAAGGACCAATTTTTAGAGGGCCAATGCTTATTAAATCTGGGAGGCTGTACTTGCAGGAAATCTGTAACAGTTTGCATAGATTCAGTACTTCTTCTGCTTTGTTGCCAAACAGACGGTCTTGGTTTAAGGGAGCATCCAGCAATTTAGCTTTAACATGATCTGGCAAAGTGCTGCGGTAGCATTGTTGCCTCACAGTAAGACATTGTCTTGTTCGATTCTCAGCTAGAGCGTCTTCTGTGTGGAGACATGCATGAATGGACGTACCTTCATTGAAGGTTGTGTGTCAGGCCCAGCAATTCGGCATGTAAAAGTCTACTGCCAATCATTAGCGGACCGGAGTTCCTCTGTGGCGACCCCTAACCGGGAAAAGCCGAAAGACACAACATGATCTGGCAAAGATTGCTCCTTAAGCCAAGCATGCCTTCAAAGTACAGACCCAGTGAAAGCAGCCCTGCAAGATGCCTCTAGTGAATCAAAACCACATTGCTAAGTATGTTTTCCAACTTGTTCAGCAGATTGCATTAAATCCTGTAAATCTTTATTTTCAGCACAGTCAGGAATCAACATCATTTTCTGTTTAAGCAATCCAATAATATGCTGCTGATACTTTAACATATGAAATTGGCAGTTTAAGGCCCTAATGGCTATGGTTGCAGAAGTGTATACCTTCTTACCCCATCTATCCAGCGTCCTGGAATCTCTATCAGATGGGGGTAGGGTTTTTGGCAGTAGTAGCCTTAATGCCCTCGGTTCCCTGTGAAATGGTCTCACGATCCGCAGCAAGATTTTTAAAAAGGAACTTGTGAGAGTCAGGAACCCTGTAATATCTATCAGGTTTTCTGGGAGCAGGAGGCAAAGAGTCAGGGGCCAAGCTAGATTCTGAAAAGGCATCATCAACTATGTCCAGTACAGGGGGGATAGCTAAAGGCCTGTGTTGGGGCAGGAGTAGGAAATCCCTAAGCCTCTTTTTAGAGTCAGAGTAATCCTGGCTTTCCCAGCAAAAATGCTCCCTAAGAGCATGCAAGGTTTCACCAAAAGAAAAATCCTCTGGGGGGGAAGCAGAGGGAATAGAGTCCTTTGCATCAGAATCCTCATAGGTAGATAAGGGTAAATCCTGGTCATTAGAGGAAACAGAAATTTCAGACTCCTGATCAGAAGAATCATAAGAAAACTCAGTCCTAGGTCTCTTAGAGGGGGAAGGTTGGCTTCCCCTGATTAAAGTAATAAGGTCTTCAGCCATTCTTATCATTTGTTTTTTAGGCATAGAGGCCTGACCATGCAGTCTGGGCGTCGGTTTTCTAGGCATGGATTGAATTTTACGCCTTGAAGAAGATGATGGCATTGGTTTAATATGCAAGTCAGTAGACCTGAATATACCCTCAGAAGCCACCGGCCTGCACAGCGGTTCTGGACCCATCCAAGGTAGAGACATCTGCAGGTTCCACAGCTGAAGCATCTCGCAAATGGGTCTTAGTAGAAGCCTGCGACTCTGAAGTAGTGGGTATCAGGGGTTGCAAAAGCATCTCACTGAGTACCAGCAAACTGGCAACTAACTTAGGAGAAGTGTCGTCGGCAGCTTTGGACCTATGCAGTCTGTCTCTGTCTTTATCTTTACATTTTTTTGGAATGTCAGTAGTTAGATGGCTTACCGAAGCCATATCTGGATAGTTGAACTGAGTAACAAAATATTTAGAAGAGTAAATAAACCGATGATGAATAGGTCGTTGTTTTAAATAAGGCACAAAACTGACAGTGAGGTATGTCGTGGTCAGGGTCTAGGCAAGGAATGCAATACGAATGAAAATCTTTGAGGTATTTGCTTTACAAGAAATACAATTATTGACTTTTACTGACATCGGTTTAGAGCAAGAAAAAGTTTCCCCAATGGGGTACTTAGCTTAGTTGAAGACTTTGATTCTGAAACTCGAAAACGAAAATTTTAGGAGTGGGCTGACTGGCACTTGCGAACTGCTTCTGCTTCGGGCACTGCACGGTAAGAAAGACTGATGTAATGGTGTCGGCTGCATGCTTTATACCCTGACTACCTGACGTCATGGAAGCTGAGACAGCAACCGACGCAGGACCCAAGACTTTGTTAATCAGGCTGACTGAGGGCTACTGCATGCAAATAACCCAAATGTGATGACTGCAACAGTGAAACATGAAGAACATCATGGCTTTAATAACCAAGTGCATGGGGACAGGAGAAGCGATGTGTGCTTGGTGAACAATGCCTACTTACGTAGGTACAACATGTAGAAGTACGCTACAGCATGTAGGAAATTCTGCATTCTTCTGTAGTCACACATGTTCCATTGTATGTTTTAGGTCATGTTCACAATGTTCCCTAGACACTGCAAAGGAGGTAGCAGTTCATATACACATGGCATTGTCCATTGTGTACTGCATTTTCACTGCCCTTGGCATGCTCATTGAGTGCCTTGCTGCTGATGCCTGCTATTTCTAGGTACCTTGGGAGTCATGGAAAATGTTCACACAGGTACACTTGGTTGCTGAAGTTGAGGGCATAGCACTGTGTGCATCTCTGTATTCATAATAAATTGACAACAGCCATATGTCTCTGCAGCTGAATTTCTCTTCAGTCATATGTTTTCAGCCAAAGGTACCCACATGGAAATGTCTTACTGCCTAGCAGCCTGAACCATTGCAAAATTCTGGTTTAAAACCTAGTGATTTCAATCAATGTTTGCCAGGATAGGATTAGACTCCCTGAACACTTCAGAGTATGACAAAGACAGTTAAGAAAATGGCAGAATGAATGAATAACTTCAGTGCTAAATTAGAGTCAATTGCACCCCCCTGCACACCGCAACTGTACATTTATTTATTTGCATTTGGCTATCAGGAAAGTCTGACTGGATCAGTCATGCAAGACTCCTTTCTGTGGAGGCTGAGTGAGAAAACATTTAGTGAAATAAAAGCAAAGAGATTAGAGCAGACACTTTGTGAGTACAAGCAATATATCTGAAGTACAGTGATTACACACAGAGCTGGATCATGGACAAATGGGGCCCTATGCAGGGTAATGGATCAGGGTCCCCCAAGCATCCTTACCTCCTCAACATCCCCACCCAGCAGCCATTCCAGTGTCCCACTACTTGCCCTCCTCTCTCTCTCTCTCTCTGTCTCTGTGTCTCCCAGTTACCGTAAAACACTATTCAAGCCTCTCAGTGTACATATTGTTTTCTTTCTTTATTTCTACAATGATAACAGATGTTTGGATTTAATCTAAAGCTTTTATTTCTAATTTAATAGCAGGAACACTGATAGTCATTTGCTAAACAAAACACAGTCTCACAATAAAAGCAATCTTAGCATGAGCACAAACAGTACACTTCTCTGCCCTTGAAACTCACATTCAGTGGAACTGCATTGAAAACCACATTCATAGAAAATGTACTTGGCTAAAGTGTGCCTTTGGGTTGTTTTCAAACCATGGGCCCTCTGCACACATTTTTAGGTCCATGCATAAATGCATATGTTCTTTGATTCACTTTCCTGACTGTATCAAATTATATTCTTTGTTTAATACAGTACCACTTGGAGTATGCTTTCAATATGTAGTTTATAAAAGTGCACGGGGTGGTGATTTAAATAATAAGATTGAGGTTAATCAATATGGATCGTTCAATTTCAAGCTCATCAGGAATCAGGGTCACTGCTGCTAATAGCGTTAAGCCTCTTTTACAGTATAAGCAACTGTGTTTGAGATATTAAAAAAGTTTTTTTCTTTTCATTATAAGCTTTGCGTACTGTGTAATTTAATTTGCAATGTGTTTAATTGAAATTGTATTCTGATAGGGCTGTGTTCTATGACTTTTTTTTAATTTGCTATTTAATTGACTGTTTTTAATTGCACACTTTTCACAATGAAGAAGGTGTTTTACTGGAAATCTTTGTGTGCATACTGACATTTTTTGCATATATTAAAACTTTTGTGGTTTCAAGAGTCTGGTATTTCTTCTTGGTTTTGTATTTTGTTACCAGAGATTATTGACAGTGGTGTTGTATCCATTTTTTTTGATTTTCGTAATTTGTAGTTTTGATCATTTTTCCTGTAAACAGTGAAACAAAACATATGAACCAATAATAACAAGGTTAACCATTTCAGTCATAAAAGGCCACTCAAACTGCTGTCATTATAATCCACCAATGACAGTCAATATGCAAAATTTCTGCAGAAATAAGTCATCTGAATAGCTCCACATTAAAGAAATCTGTCAACTAATGAAGAAGAGTTTGCTGCTGGCAGCAATGTTGCATTTCAGTGCTTCATCAATAAATTTAGTGCCTGCTACCCTTGAAGAATAAATTGCCAATGTTACATAAAAAGGTGCGCTGGTGATATGCATTAGGGAATGTTTGACAAAACAGCCAGTGGATTCATAATTACTAGACATCTCATCTGAAGGATGACACATTCAAGATTGCAGCCACCCTCCACCACTGATTGTTCACAGTAGTGTCAGCAATCCATCTACCTGGTGTGGGAAGTGAACCTTCTACACCAAAGGCAAGTATGCCACTTGTTGTACCAGTGATACTGAACATAACTACTTTGAAACTTTATGACTGACATTGTTAGACTGTAATTATCAGGAATTTACAACAACAAAACCCACACTAAAGGAGACTTGGCAGTTGGTGTGGAGGTTTATGGCACTTGCTTGCCAATAATCAAGGCTCAGGTTTACTCTGAACAAACAAAGTCACTTAAGTAAACAGCATATCTAACTGGCATTTTATATAAACAAACTGCTTGCTGCACTCACTGGTTTCCCTATTCTCCTGTTAAGTTGAGTCTGTTGGTCCTGCTTAGTTTGCTGCTGTTAACTCAAATCTCTCACTGATGTTAAATTCAGTCATTGTCCTAACACTGAGTTTTCTGGAGCTTGGTGTTCTTCAAAAAAGTCTCCATCCAGGTCCTAAAGCCCTCCAGTATTCTTGCAGAAAATCCCCCATGAGAGGTCCTAAAGCCCTGCTCTTTTACCGGATGTCTTTGGTTTGGGCTTGTTTTGTTTTATGGAAGAAATTTTCTTTTTGACCCTCCCCATAGCCAGCACGCCACCCCCCCAGGCCCAAGGCAACTGCATAGGTCATCTAGTACTGGAGCCAGCTGTGATTACAAATTGGAATGTCATCAGCTGCAGCGACAGACAAGAGTAATTATCAGCTGAAGATAAAATATATCTATTGTGAATAGGGTGGCAGTGCAATAACATAAGGAGGTAATCTGAAAACAAATTTGCATCAGAGATTCTTCAGGTACAACTAACATCCAGGTTGTAGCCTGCTATAGATCCCCCACCATGTCCCAAGACTCCCACTCCACATTCCTAAACACACTGGAAAATATTACGGTACAACCCAATACCCTTATACTGGGAGACTTTAACTACCCCTCCATTAACCTGGGAAAATTACTCATGTACCAACACATTTGCTCAACGTTTTCTGGAATTCATTAATTCCAATGTCCTGAACCAACTCATTCTTACCCCCACCAGGGGTAGAAACATCTTTGACCTGGTCATTACTAACATGGGCGACCGTTGCTCTACACCAGTAATCAACTCATTCCCTGGTCAGATCTGACCACAAGCAAATCAACATGGATATCCACATCCCACCCTCACCCCCCCAAAGGAAACCACCATAAAAACTTCTCCAAAGCCAATTTTGGGCTTCTAAAATCAGAGGTGGCTAACTTCACGACACCCATGCAAATGGAAAATAGGTGCATGACTACTGAATCATACACTAATGCACTGTATGAGCACATACACAAGTGCATGGAAGGGCCATACCTAACAGAACCAAAATGCTCTCCTCCAAGAAAAGGAAGCCAATCTGGTGGTCCCCCACCATAAACATACTCTACAACAGAAGGAAAAAACTGTTGCAGAAAAGGGTGAATTCCCTTGTTAGCCTCAGCAAAAAACTGAGATCCATCATCAAATCCTCTAAAGCTAGCTATGTAAACAAAATTGCTGCATATTCTAAAGACAACCACAAGGCATTCTATAGTTATGTCAAGAATCTACATGGCAGTACTCAGATCTGCTCTGAGTTACAGCACAATGGCAATACATATACGGAACCAACTGATATTGCCAACATATTGACCGACAGGTTCAGTGCGAACTTTACCCCCATTTCCCTCCCTAAAAGGCCTGTCACAATACGTGAGGAATGGCAAATCCCTATTATCACGGCTACACAGGTAAAAACTGCACTGTCCAAAGCCAAGAATACAGCTTCCATGGGACCTGATAATATCCCTGGCTGTGTTCTAAATGAATAACAAAGTGAACTGGCACCACACCTGAGTACCCTGTTCAATCATAGCTTCATTTCAGGGTTTGTTCCTACCGAATGGAGCACTGCTATGGGCATCCCACTCCACAAAGGGGGAGTGACTACAGATCCTGGGAATTACCGCCCCATTAGTCTGATGAGTCTGATATGTAAGGCTATGGAGCGCATCATCATGGACCTTATAAATAAGGACATAGGTACTCTCCAATCTCTGGACCCCATGCAGTTTGGGTTTGTGAAAGGTAGATCATGCCTGCTCAACCTGATAGACTTCTTTGAGTCTGTCATCAGAGCTGTGGATGATGGTAAGGTAGTTCACACAGCCAACCTAGATCTTGCCAAGGCCTTCTACACCATCCCTCACTCAGGAATCATAGATAGACTCACTAAACTAGGCATACACCCCTATGTCATAAGATGGGTTGCCAAATGGCTCACTGATAGAACCCACACTGTGAAAGTAGTAGACTCCAAGTTACAAGTGGTGTCCCACATGGATCGGTCCTAGGTCCTCTCCTTTTTGGCATCTACTTCTCTGAAGTTCAGGCCAAGACAAAGGGACTCTGGCTGACCAAGTTTGCAGATGTTTGCAAACTGGGAGCCATTATTGATTCTCCAGCTGTTGCAGACATTCTACAAAAAGGCCTCAGTGACACCAATGAATGGTGCCAGAACCATGGCCTTAAGCTCAGTGCCAAAAAGTTCATTGTCATTTCCTTTGGGAAAAATTCGGTACCCATGAACTACCACATAGGTTCATAGGTTCATAGGTTGGTACTAGGCTATCACAATTCCCTGGCTATTTCTTCCCACAGTATTTGCTTCCCTGGACCCTTGTCTAGCAGGGCTGAATTTCCTATCTCCCATCCAATCATCAAGGTTCCTTTTGAAGAGGGCCAAAGAGGCGCTCTGCTTGACATGTATGGACAGTCTATTCCAGTCTGGGGAGTCTCTGGGTCAGGAACCTATCCCTCCAGCATGTTTTGTTCATTGTGATGACAAGGTTTAGATCCCTGGAGCGTGTGTCTCTGAGGGATTGGGATTTCTTTAAGTGTAGCATGTCCAACAGCTCTGGGTTTGACATGGCCTTGTATGTTAAGCAGAGATCACCTCTGAGTAGATGATATGCGACAGAGTATGGGTGGAGTTTTTTAGATGGTCAGCGTAGGGCATCTGCTTTAGGCCTGGGATTCTTTTAGTGAGGTATTTCTGTGGCATTTCCAGTTGTTGTAAATGTCTTGAGAGGTACATACAAAATGGGGCATTGTATTCTATAATGGGTCTAAAGAGGGATGATTACAGTGGGACAATGACCTCCTTTTTTTCTGGATGAAAAGCCCTTGGTGATGAGGTGTGCCACATAGAAGGATTTCCTCACTGTTGTGATGATGTGGTTATCAAAGGTGAAACCACTGTCCACCTGTGTCCCTAAGTCTCTTATCACACTTTCGGTGTTGTGTACTGCCACCTATGTGGTAATTCATGGGTACATGTTTTTTCTCAAAGGGGATAACTATACATTTCTTGGCATTGAGCTTGAGCCCATGGCTCTGGCACCAACCATCTGTTTCTGTAAGGCCCTTTTGTAGAATATCCACATAATTTGGGGATTCAATAATGGCTCCCAGTTTGCTGTTATCTACAAACTTTGTTAGCCAGAGTCCCTTAGTGTTGGCCTGTACTTCAGAGAAGTAGATGCCAAACAAGAGCGGTCCATGGACTGAACCCTGAGGTACTCCATTTGTCACTTGTCTGGAGCTGGATTTGGAATCGGCTACTTTTACAGTGTGGGTTCTGTCAGCAACCCATCGAGTGACATAGGGATTAATGCCCAGCTTAGTAAGTTTATCTATGATTCCAGAGTGGGGGATGGTGTCGAAGGCCTTGGCGAGGTCCAGATAGGCTGTGTGGACCACCTTACTCTTGTCCACAGCTCTGGAGACTGATTCAAAGAAGTCGATCAGGTTCAGGAGACAAGATTGGCCCTTCATGAACCCAAACTGCATGGGGTCCAGTGTTTGAAGGTTGCCAATGTCTTTGTTTATAAGTTCCATGATAATACGTTCCATGACCTTACAGATCAAGCTCGTCAGACTGATGGGGCTGTAGTTCCCAGGATCCAAGGTGGATTCCCCCTTGTGGAGTGGGATAACTGCAGCTGTGCACCACTCAGTGGGCACAAAGCCTGAGGTGAGGCTATGATTAAACATGACACTTAGGTGAGGTGCCAGTTCATTTTGTAGTTCATGTAGTACACAGCCTGGGATGTCATCTGGTCCCATGGAAGCTGTATTCTTAGCTTTGGAGAGTGTTTTTTTTACCTGTGTGGCCATTATTACCAGAATTTAGCAATCTTTCAGTGACAGTAGTCCACTAAACACCGAAGGTGTGATAAGAGACCTGGGGACACAGGTTGACAGCAACCTCTCCTTTGATAACCACATTGCCACTGTAATCAGAATGTCCTTCTATGTGGCACATCTCATTACAAAAGGTTTCTTATCCAGGAAGAAAGAAGTCATAATCCCTCTCTACTCATCCCTCATTAGACCTTTTATAGAATACAATGGTATGTACCTCACTAGACACCTACAACAACTAGAAAGACCACAGAAATACCTAACTAAGAGGATCTTAGGCCTTTGACAGATGCCCCTTACAGACAGACTCAAAAACTTCCAGCTATACTCTGTCTCTTATCGCCTTCTTAGAGGCAATCTCTGCTTGACCTACAAAGCCATGTCTGACCCAGAGCTGCTAGATATGCTACACTGAACGAAATCCCAATCCCTCTGTGCCACACACTCCAGGGACCTAAACCTCATTAACACAATAAACAGAACATGCTGGAAGGATAGGTTCCTAACCCAGAGACTTCCCATACTTTGCAACAAACTTCCCATTCACGTCAAGCAGAGCACTTCACTGGCCTTCTTTAAGAAAAATCTTGACAAGTGGATGGGCAATAGGAAGTTCACCCCGGGGATCACTTCAGTGGCCTTGCTTGACAGGTCCACTGGGAACTAACTTTGGGCAGCATGATGCCAGGGAATCTTCTTGGGCTAGGCTTATATAGGCTCCAGGGCCATTAGCCTGGTACACACCTATGAACCTATGAATCAGCAGTTGCAACAATTTTCTCAAAGGAAATATTAAGTGTGAAAAGTATAGCCACTCTAAACACATTGAAATAAGTGGTCACATAAGGAGAGTTTTAAGAAAGCAATAACAGCATACGTATTTGTTGAGTGGGGATGAAAAGGTACATAAACCGTAGTGAGAGCTCCACTATAAGAAGGGTAGTAAGCAATCAGTGTTAGTCACACAACAGGTAGCACACTCGCCTTTGTTGCAGAAGGATGTGGGTTCTATTCCCACATCAGGTAAATAGATTGCTGATAATGCAGTGCAGCATAAGGGGGGGGGGGTGCTAACAGTCCAGGGTGTGTTATCCTTCAGATGAGATGTTAAAATGGCGTGCCCTCTATCTGAGTTGATAGTAGCTCAGATGGATGTAAAAAATCCAACGGCATTTATTGAAAAGAGTAGGCATCCTTTATTTAACAGAACATAAAACAACAGTAAGTATATATTTACAAAAATGTACACATTTGCAGGCACATATATACACATATCTATTTTTTCCTATTTATCATTTTTCTTGTAATATCCTCATAGTTATTCGTCCATAACTGACCCCCCCCCCTTCTTCCACAACCATAATCTGATTTTTCACAACATATCTACCAAAATCTATTTCCCATTCAACAAAATTTTATTCAGTCTTTGTTTCTTTCCAAATAACCCATACTATATAAAACAAATTCTTATCTAACCTTCACACATAATTCTTTTTTCTTGTTCTTATAATATCCATAAACAATCATATTCATATCATATCTATATTTTTTATCTCATTAATAGTTTAAAAAATTCTTACTTTTTCCAGTTTCACTGCTATTTTTCATTTGAAAAATCCCTGATGTTCTTCGTGTTTCACTGTTGCAGTCATCACATTTGGGTTATCCTGCCAGGGGCAGCCCTCAGTCGGCCCGAACACCAGAGGCTTAGTATTTCTGCATCGGTTGCTATTGCTCCAGGACTGACTCCAGGTTGTCAGTGGTATAGAATCAGGCAGCTGACACCATTACATCAGTCTTTTTTGCAGAGGAGCCCAAAGCAGAAGCAGTTCGCATGAGTGCTGGCTAGCCGCTACCTGAGTTTTCATTTCTGAATTGAAGTTGAAGTCTTCTAAAGCTAAGTACCCCATTGGGGATCCTTTTTTCTTGCTCTAACCAATGTCAGAAAAAGTTAACAATTGTCTCGCCTGTGGAAAGCAAATACCACACCGAGACTTCCATTCTTACTGTGTCACCTGTTTAGGCCCAGACCATGACGTCCCTCGCTGTCACTTTTCTGCTTTGTTCAATGCCAGAACTATACATTGTCAGGCCCTTATTGTAGCTAGATATTTTCGCTCTCGGTCCTCAAATTCCGATATTGCTTCGGTAAGCCATCCGACTACCGATCTTCTGAAAAAACGTAAGGATAAAGACAGAGACAGACTGCACAAGTCCAAAACTGCCGACGGCGCTTCCGCTAAGCTAGTTGTCAGTTCTTTGGTGCTCGGTGAGGCGCTTTCGCAGCCCCTGATGCCCACTTCTGTGTATTTGCAGGCCGCTACCGAGATCCTTTAGGAGTCCGGTATGCCGCAAGACTCTTCTTCGACTAAGGATCCTGGGGATGTCTCTACCTTGGATGGGTCCGGAACCGCTGGGCAGGCACAAGCTTCCAAGGAAGTACTTCGCACTACCGATACTTGACACAGACCGATGACTTCTTTCGCATCTTCAGTTCTTTCTAAAACTACTGAGTTTCTAAGTCCCAGGGTACGAACTATGCCCAAAAAAAAAAAAAATGACGACCCAAGGTCAGGCACCTGCTTCCTTGCCTCAATCTCAAATGCTTAAAATGGCGGAAGACCTTATTATGCTTATTAGGGGAAGCCAGGCTACTTGTTCCAAAAGAAAGAGACTTGTCCCCAGTACTTTTATCTGAACAGGAGTCCGATGATTCTGATGCTTCTGAATATGAAGACATGCAATCCTTCTCTGCTTATGAGGAATCTGATGCAGAGGAATCCATTCCTTCTGCCTCTCCACTCGAGGATTTTTCATTTGGGGAAACCCTTCATACTTTAAGGGACCATTTCCAATGGGAATGTCAAGACTATCCTCAGTCAAAAAAGAGACTCAGGGAATTCTTAGATTTACCACATCACAGACCTTTGGCCATTCCTCCTGTTCTGGATGTTCTGGATGACGTTTTTATGGAATCCGGTTTGACTCCTGACACCCTTCCTCCTGCTCCCAGGAAACCTGACAGGTACAGCAGAGTCCCTGACTCATAAATTCCTTTTCAAAAATCCTGCTGCTGACCCAGAGGTCATCTTTCAAAGACCTAAAGGAATTAGAGCAACCTCAGCTAAGAATCTCACCCCCTCAGAGAGGGATTCCCGAGCTTTAGACAGATGGGGTAAAAAAGTATATACCTCTCCTACTCTTGCTATTACAGCATTAAATTGCCAGTTCCACATGCTGAAATATAGGGAGCATACCATGGAACTCATCAAACAAAAAATATCTTCCTTTCCTGCTTGTGCAGAAAATAAGGCATTACAAGAGCTAATGCATTTTGCAAGTCAAGTTACTAAGCACACCTTGCAATGTGGCTTTGATGCCCTAGAAGCATCTTGCAGGGCAGCAGTCAGTGGTTCTGGCCTTAGAAGGCATGCTTGGCTTAAGGAATAGACCTTGCCAGACCATGTCAAATCCAAATTATTGGATGCACCACTGAACAAAGACAATTTATTTGGCACCAAGGCAGAAGAGGTCTTAAAAAAGATGGAAGAAAAAGCTAAATCTATGCAGACAGTTAAAGACGTCTTACAGGTCCAGCCTCCAAGGTTCAGTAGGCATTACCCCTCCAAGCACTGGTCCTTTCCTGCCCCTCCAGACCAGCTCAGTCCAGACCCAGGAGAAGCAGACCCCCACCCCAGACAGCAGCCCCAGGGAATGCAGAGATCTAAGCAATGGAGTTCCTCCTCTTCAAAAACAGGGAGTGCAAAGCCACCCTCTTATGGTAAGAACTCACAATGACTTTACACCTCCACCCCTTACCTCTGCCCCTAGGAGGAAAACTCTCCTTCCATGCAAGCAACTGGGCCTCTATTACCAATGGCCGATGGGTCCTCAACATAGTGTCCCAGGGATACAAATTTTATTTCCACACTCTGCCAACCCCAAAAAGGTTCCCAGATCTCCCTCCAAACCAGTGGGCAGAAGCCAAAAAGCAAGTCCTTTCCCTGCTCTCCATGAGGGCAATACAGCATGTTCCTGCAGAACAGATAGGCCAAGTTTTCTATTCCAGACTCTTCCTGGTACCCAGAAAGGGGGCACCTGGTGCCCAATCCTCAATCTGTCCATTCTAAACACCTTTCTGGTGATACCAAAATTCAAAATGCTCACCCTCCAGCAGCTTCTTCCTATACTTTCCAAGGATACTTGTTTAGCCACCCTAGACCTAAAAGAGGCCTACCTACACACCCCAATTAGGGAATCTTGCAGGAAATACCTACGTTTAAGGGCAGGATCTATGCACTTTTAGTTCTCTGCGCTTCCCTTTGGCTTATCCACTGCTCCCAGAGTTTTCACAAAATGCCTGGCTCCAGCCATTGCTTTTTGCAGACAAAGAAATATTCAAATTTACCTCTACTTAGACAATTGCCTGATTCAGGCAGACAGTCAGGAAAAGCTGACCTGACCTTTGTAAAGGACTTACTGATCTCCCTGGGGTATACTATCAATGAAAAGAAATCAAAATTAGTCCCCACACAAAACATTGTATTCCTGTGAGGAAGCCTGGACACAGCATCCCAGATGGCATTCTTTACTCCAGAAAAACAAGCCTGACTGACAGGCTACTTATCTCAACTAGCCATCAGAACCCAGTTATCTGCAAGGAAAATCCTGCAAGCTCTAGGGTTCATGGCCTCCTGCATTCTACTCATTCCATATACCAGACTGCATATGAGGAAACTACAATGGTACCTAAAAAGCCTTTGGTGTCAACACTCTCAAGACCTGGAAACTATCATACCAATGATACCTTGTCTAAGGAAAGTTTTTCTTTGGTGGGCAGCAGCATGCAGCCACAACAAGGACTTCCTTTCTTACAACCCCACTCTGGCCAGACCCTCACCACAGATATATCAGAGTGTGCCTGGGGTGCACACCTGGACGGCAGGTCCATTCAGCATGCCCTGACAGTTTTCAGATCCCTACTCTCCCTGGGGCCTCTACTGATCAAACTGGGATCACCACAGTGATGTGGCATATCAACTAGCAGGAAGGGACTCACTCTTATCCTCTCTGCAGGCTCGCCATGACCCTTTGGCACACGGCCTCAGCTATGCAACTACATCTGCTAGCACAATTCCTGCCAGGCTCCCTAAACTCTCTGGCAGACAACTTAAGCTGAAACCTGCTAGACCCAAACGAGTGGCAGCTAGACCACAGAACCTTCACGCTTGTAAACCAGAAATGGGGCACCCCGAAGGTGGACCTCTTTGCTTTCCACTGCAATCATCAGCTCAACAAATTCTACACCAGAAAACCTCACAGCAAGGCCTGGAAAGTGGATGCTGTATCCTTCCAGTGGGTAAACCTCTCAGTCTGTGCATTTCCCACTCTACCACTCATTCCAAGGGTACTGCTCAAAATAAGGGAGGAAAACCTAGGACAATCCTGATTGCCCCATACTGGCCCATGCCAGTACTGGTACCCACTGCTGCGCAGCCTGTCACCCCTGCCACCATGGCACCTACCTCAGATCCCAACACTCCTGACCCAGAGGAATGGAGAATTCAAACATCCTCAATTGCAGACCCTCAATCGGGCAGCTTGGCTTATTCTCTGACCTCTCCTCAAGCTGCCAGTCTAAGCAACAAAGTCCTAGATGTTATACGTGAGGCCAGATACCTCAGCACTAGAAAATCCTATGCTGACAAGTGGAAAAGGTTTTGCACCTGGATGCAGGCTAAGGGAGCCAGAATGGCACAGCCTCCCCACCTCTCATCCTGGATTACCTAGCAGACCTACTACACAGGGGTCTATCCTTCTCTTCTATTAAAATTCATGCCTCAGCCATCTCTGCTCATTACAGCATGGAGCCACCTCTCTTCTCACACCCTCTTATCAAACAGTTCCTAAGAGGGGCTAACAAGGCCACCCAGAAGAGCTCCTACCCCAGCGTGGGACCTTAACTTTGTATTGGAAAAGCTCACCCTACCCCCCTTTGAACCTGTAGCTTCAGCAGTGTTAAAATTCCTCTCTTGGAAAACAGCCTTGCTTCTGGACATCACTTCAGCTAGAAGAGTATCAGAGCTATAAGCACTCATGGCTGTAGAGCCCTTCATCATTTTCCATGCTAACAGGGTCTCCCTCAGGACTAACCCATCCTTCATGCCAAAAGTGGTGTCCAGTGTGGCTCTCAACCAATTCATTCATTTGCACACCTTTTTCCCTAACCCACAAAACAAAGGGAAAAGGGTTCTGCACTCTCTAGATGTGCACAGACAGCTCAGACTCTATGTGGACAGGAGTAAATCTTTCAGAAAAATTGATCAATTGCTAGTCAGCTTCGCAGCAGGGGCAGAGGGCAAGGCCATATCCAAACAAACAATCTCCAAATGAATAACACACTGCATCCATTTCTGCTACAAACAGCATGGGAACCCCCCCCAAAGGAGGTCAGGATACATTCCACTAGGCCAGCCACCACCTCTGCAGCTTTTCTCAGAGGGTCCCCACCAGGGACATCCTGGAGGCTGCAACATGGACATCTGTTCATACCTTCACCAAGCATTACCACCTACCTATCTTCTCCAAATCCAGGGCAGACTTTGCCACCACAGTTTTGCAAGGCATCCTAGCCAGCCCCCCAATCTTCTTAACTGCCTCCACCCTTTTCTTCAGTTTTGGGAATCAACCCAAATGTGATGACTGCAACAGTGAAACACGAAGAACATACTAGAGTTGTGTACACTTACCATAAATGTAGATGTTCGAGTGTATTCACTGTTGCAGTCCTGCCCCCCCCCCAACCATCCCCCTGTCTCCTTACAGTGAATTTTTGGCATTTACTTTCTACTGGTGGTGTTCTTCCACCATAGCATAGCTCCCTATTTGGGGGCTCCTGACAGGTCAAGAAAAACTGATGTAATGGCGTCAGCTGCCTGGTTTTGTACCACTGACGACCTGATGTCAGTCCTGGAGTGACAGCAAAAGATGCAGAAATATTAAGCCTCTGGTATTCGGGCAGACTGAGGGCTACCCCTGGCAGGATAACCCAAATGATGACTGCAACAGTGAATACACTCGAACATCTACATTTATGGTAAGTGTACACAACTGTACTTTGTCTCTTCCTTCCCACAGAATAAACACACTGTTTCAACTTTCTTTTTATATGGCATTTCCCTTTTACTGGTAACTTATTCATTACCAGTCTCCACAGGAAATCATGAGACTCTACTATCTTCGTACACCACGTTTTCCTTACTTTAATGACTTTAATCACTACTTCTGGTAACATTTCCAATGGATTTACATAATAATATTGTTTTAGCACTTTATTATACCACATCTTTTTATCTTTCTCTATATCATCAATTTTTATTTCCTAATACTAGTATATTTCTTGATAATTTTTAATTCCATTTACATGTTCTTTTCCTCTTTTACTTATTCTTTCAATCTCCCAGATTCTCATTCCCTTCATATAACCACTTTAATACTATATACAAGTCTAAAGAAGCAGAAAAAAAAAAAAACTGGATTTAGTAACCCCAATCCCCCTTCATCTTAACTCATGTACAACACCCCTCTTTTCACTTGCTTTAATCTTGAACCCTATATGAAAGAAAACACTGATTTCACAATTTCCTTTTCATATTTCTCTGGGATCATATAAACATTTGACATATATGGTATTTTCCGGTTAATACTGAATTCATGAATGCTAATCTGTATGACCTCAACAGAAAACATGTTTATTTCATTTCATCAGACACTCCCATTGTATAATAACTGCATCCTTTTCCACAAATTTTATCCCTAACAAAGTTTTCATTGAAAAATACACACCCCCAATTTTCATCACATCACTCAAACCCTTACTTTTATCTTTATTCAGGTTGTTTCCATTTCCTTTAAACATTCATTCAGACAAACCAACACTCCCCTCATTCATATGTTGTTCTTAGCAACAACTATATCATCTACGTATATCAAAACTATTGAAATCACCACCTCCTTTTGCATCACGTCTAGCATCTTTCACTTATAAGCTACTTCATTAACTATCATGTTTATTACCAAAGCACACAATGTTCCATTCATGGGGCATCCTTGTCTTATACCATATTTTGCTGACATAGTACACTTTCCTAATTCTGTTGGCTATTCTATACTTCTCCATAACATCCCGCTGTATGAAATGCCTTGCTAATATCACCTACTGTAAGTTTCACATCCTGTTTTTTACTTATGGTATTATCAACAATTTCTCTCATAACCAGTAACAATTCTTGGCATTCCTTTCCTTTTATGCCATGTATTCTTTCTTCCATGATATTTGTCATCCTTACTTCCATTCTTTGTATTACTTCATACAAAGTTTATAACCTATGATATTTAGTGTGATGGGTCTACAATTTTTTTATTTCATTTTTCTCACCTTTTTTTCCACATAAATTTTAATATTGCACTGCATAACTTCATAGACAAACCCTTCCTTCAAACAAAATACTCTCTTTGCTAATCTATTAATTTCTAGTACATTCCATAACCTGTACCATCTGGACCTGACACGGAATCAACATTTACTTTATATATATATATTCAGTTGTATATTCCAGAAGAAGTAGGTACAGAAACAAATACAAGACAAACCAACACACACACACACACACACACACACACACACACACACACACACACACACATCATTTGATGGGTCGGAGTAGACCCATATATATATATATATATATATATATATATATATTATCTACATTCTTAAATACATCTGTATACCCTTTCCTATACTTTAGATTTTCTTCTTTTCATACATTATCCTGCCATTGAAAAACATATTTTATACTTCTTTTTAAATTCAGTCCACCATTCTGAACAGTTTTTATAGAAATCCTTCTATAACTGCAATGCTTCCCACTCTCCAATTTCATCCTACCATTTCTCATTTATTTTTTATTCCCTTTCCCAACTTAATATACTTACTCTTTCTTCCATCACCTGCATCCATTTTACTAAATGGTTTGAAACATCCATCACAACTGCATCACCATATGCTCCACCCAAGCCTTCCAAAATATAAAATATTCAATTTCAGATACAAGTGCCCCTTCTGTAAGTCCATTGACTTTTGTTCCATGCAGCTAACGTATCACTTCCTGTATTTTTTTACATCTTTGCCTTTCTTTTTACATTTCCTCTAAATCAATATTAAAGTGCTGCATATGCTTTCTCCCCACACTGGTTAAATTGTACCTTGTCACAGTCATTAATTAAAGGAGAAAAGTCCTCACAAAAGAAGCTTGATTTAGGCTGGCCAGCATATCTTAAAATGTCGCTCTAAGACCAGCCACAGGAATAACACTTGGCAAGTGTTTCACCATTTTTTTCATGTTTCAAAACAACTTTCAACCGCTCTAACTTTCATAGTATTAGCAGTTTCACACACACCCTGCATGCATTTTTAACATCACCTTCTTCCAGTTCCTCAGTTCTAAACTGCAAAGTGATATTTTTCTAACCTTTAAGTTACTACAAGAATACAAATAATTGTTCCATGGATAAATAACCTTTTTTTTATTACACAGTTTCAGAAATTTCATCATCAGCCCATCAGTTTCAGATGTTAAGTCACAAAATGTCTCTGTCTCAATATGTATAAAAGATGAGATTTCTTGAGTTTTAAAACCCAGAACAGTTACCAAATTGTCCCATACATAATACTGTAAACTCAGTTAACAGACACCCATGGGGATTGATAGATGCCGGATAACTGTAGTTTCTGGTTGCTTGAGAGTTACTTTTAAAAATAGGCCTAACTAATACTGTACCCTGTACTATTTGTTTGGTTTGACTTGTTCTTAGGTTGGGGAGAGAAGGAATTTATTCCTATCTTCCTTTTTAAAACTCTAAAACTCTAAAAACGTAAGTTATGTTTCTGTGGGGCTGGGGGACAGAAAGTGCAACACAAAAATTGTACTGTATTTCTTCGGTTTTCTTTTCTGGTTGCTTGAGAATTCTGGCTGCTTGAGTTCTGGTTAAGTGAGAGTTTACTGTATCTGTACTTTATAGTGTTGTTTTTGTTCTTATTCTCACAGTTGGTCCTCTCTTCTTTTTTAATATACATTTTATTTACATTTTTCTGCTGTTACTGCTGAATATGGTTTACTTACTGCTACAAAACCAGACACCTTCACAATTTGTTGCTGCTTTCACCTTACACGATGTCACTGCAGCATAAGTTTTAACTGCTGCATTCTCTGCTGCCACATCACTTGGTTCCTTTTCCACATTACTATCCTCAGCACTTCTGAAAAAGTTATCCCCCATCTCTCCCCATGAAACAGCAGAACTGTCACCGGGATCATGCTGCTCAATTATTTTTAACAGAACATCATCTGCAAGCCCTCCATATGTCAGTTTTGTTATCTGCACTATTTCAACAGACTCCCTTACTTCCTTCTCTTTAGAAACAGCTAAATGCTGCTCATTTGTAAAATCTACCACACAGGAATCTTTGTTCACATTCTGAAGCTCCATACTGAACACATTTGTCTCCAAATTCTCATTTTCCACTTCAGACGCTCTATAATTTTTCTCTCCTCCTCAATGCTGTTGCTTCCCATAGGCCTCCTCATTATTGCTGTAGGAGTCCTCTGACACCATCTAGCAGCTCAGGCGTGTAGGGGAAGTTCCCTGATGCCCTGGCCAAATTTCCCCTAGGAGTATAAATACCACCTTGGGTGTCTACTGCAAAGAGGCTAATAGCCTATTTGAACTAACCCAGTCAACAAAGATTAATTAAAATAAAATAAGTTAATAAGGCATAAGGAAAAGAGTGGCCTAAGCTGTTGGATATGTGTTATAATTGGAAAAACAGTCACGATTAAGTCTAGAAGTGATATAATATAGCCTAAGTGTGTGACAAATATCAGATCTGATGTTAATCTTCATTCCATTCATCACTGATGGGTTCGTTTCCGAGTCCTCGGAACTGAGTCAGCCTTATACCAAAGCTCGCACTAGCCAAAAACTCTCGAGCTAAGCATTTACCCATAATCTCCTTCTCCCTGATACCTCAGATCTCATTTGCCGCATTGCCATAAAGCCGCATTCACGCCAGCTCTCAGCTAAGTCTGTAATATTTTTGGAATATTCTGAATTTTTGATATTGCTGTTATACCTAAAGAGTTTAATTTATTTTCTACATAGTGTGCTACCTCTTTATCTGTGTATCGCTAGGTTCTACTCCCCCTTTTTCCTATTGCTCCTTCTGTGCGGGGTTTAGTTCTCATACCATGAATGAACGTAAAAACAATTTCATTTTGAAGGGCCTTCGCAAATCACCCTTCTCAGAGGCTCTCTCCGCGTCAGACGGTTCATCCCCTCCAAAGAAAGAGAAAAAGTGGCCCCACTCCATTCCCTCCTCACCTTCCAGTGAGAAGGAAAAAACACCAAAATCAAAGATGCCAAATCTTTCTGCACCGGAGTAGAAGTCTTCGCCTATGGTACCGTCTTCCGTACCATCTATTCCTCTAGCATCAACACTGACTCAGTTGGTACCGACAATGTCTATGGCACCAATTGTGACCGAAACAAAAATCTTGACTGCAACACAGATTACAACTCTGAGCCCTTCCATGGCTCCGATAACTCAGTTCAACACTGCTGCTCCTTTTGTCTCAAAAATGGAGACATTGGTGCCTTTAGACATACAAGCTCAGACCCAATACTCCCCACCTGTGGACCCCTTCTTAGGACAGGCTTACAGTCCCTTCTTAGAGTGTCTAGAGTCCTCCTCGGGGATATCCACTAGAACCACCAGGAGTCTCTTCAAACTCAACATGGTGCACCTTGTTGACTAGCTGTCACAGACCACCATCCCAGATCAAGCACGGGAGCTGCAGGAGACCCTTTTTACAGGTCCTCCTCAGAAACTCCCGCTGAGGAGGTTCCTAGGAAGAAATCTTGCAAGAGGAAGTACATACCTTCCCTGAGGATCCCCTGACTGAGGATATGGATTATGATGAAGGGGAAAGGTCCCCACGATCATTGCCTGATGATGTCTCCTTCTGAGATCTTGAAACAGAGGAGTGATTAGAAGTCCAAAAACCCTTCCTCAGAGGAATCCATTTTTCTGCAGGCCTTCCGCACTCAATCATCTACCTTCTGGGTGACCCTGCCTGCAGATGAGTTGGTTCAGCTTGTGGTGCAGCATGCCTGGAAGAACTCTGACATGGTTGAAGCAATCCCCAAGAGACCAGACAAGATCCTCTCTCCTCCTGAAGAACTTCCTTATTGGTCCAAGGGTTTACTGGTAGATGCTATGGTGGTGGCGGCAGCCACCAAGAAAGAGCTTGCTGAGGAGTGCCAAACTGTTCATCCACCTAACAGAGTCCCGAGTGGTGGACAAACCAGGGAAGCGAGTTTTGGCCTCATCATCCTTTACTGTTTGGTCTTTGAACTACCTGGCACATTTCACCAGACTCCAGAGAGACCTCATCTCTGAAATCTCTGGTACTCTGTCAGGAAAGGTGTCTGACGAGGTTAATGACAAGGTAGCCTAACAGCTAGCAACCCTGGAATTGATTTCTTAATCATCCATGAGGTTGATTTCACATGCAACAGAAGGGGCGGCTAGAGCTGCGGGTTCAGGTGTAGTTATGAGACAACGTGCCTGGATGCGCATGTGTGATTTTGCGGATCCTTTTAAGTCTTTCTTCCTTAAGGCTGCAGTGGAATCATCTTCCCTGTTTGTCCCCAAGGTGAAGGACACATTGGCCAGGTGTGAGCAGGATGGCAAGACCCTGTGTGTGGTTGGTGTACATTTCTCCACTCCTCAGCGTCCCTTTTCCAGGAACCAGAGGGAAATTGTGGCACAAAAAGTTGCAGGGTTCTTTTCATAACACACATGGTGAGTTTACCCCCAGAGGCAGAGGGGGCAACCCTTCTGGAAGATGCCCCTACAGAGGCAGGGGGTCTGTATAATCAGGGTTCCAGGGATTTCTTCTCTGGACAGCCCTATCAGCACTCCTGAACAGCGGCACAATTGCTTTTCTTTGGAAGCAGTCAGGGACGCCTTTCTCTGCACCTCACTGTCTGGCTATCTATTATGACCGATTCTTGGGTACAGAAGATAATATCCAGAGGTTACCTAATCCCCTTTGGCTCCAACCCAAAACCTCCAAAGCAAATCCCGGATGTCCCACCCAGTCTAAGGGAAGAGGCAGCTCTTCAAATAGAACAGCTGTACTTAAAAAGAGTCATCCAGAAAGTCCCATCAGACCAGATAGGATCCAGATTTTACTCAAGGTTCTTTTTGGTGCCAAAAAGACAGGGGACTGGAGGCCAATTTTGGACCTCAGCTGTTTAAGCAAGTTCATCATCCAGAAAAACTTCCGGATGGTCATGGTTCAGTCCATTCTTCCGTTTCTGGAGGAAGGTGATTGGATGTGCTTGATAGACCTTCGAGATGCATATACTATACAAATGGACAAAATGCTCAATGCTCCAGAAGGTTCATTGCTGGCTGAGACTCTACCAATTCCATGCCTTGCCCTTTGGACTCTCTACAGCCCCAGAGTTTTCACCAAATGCATGGCAGCAGTGACAGCTGACTTGAGACTGTAAGGATTCCCGGTGTTTCCATGTCTGGACGATTGGCTCCTCACTGCCCCCACCAAGCATCTAATGGTAATGGCCCTGCAATACACTCTCACTCTGGCACATCACCTGGGAATATCCAGACATTGGGAAAAGTCCAATCTAACTCGACCCAGACCCTGGAGTTTATAGGGGTAAGGTTCAATACCCGCTCTTGCTTGCTTTCTCTTCCAGATCACAGGGCTCAAAGACTAAGGATACAGCTCCGAGTGATACTCTGTCACAGATTGATCCCGGCTTGACTGGTTCTGCAGTTGCTAGGGTTGATGGCAGCATCTATAGCTATAGTCCCTCTAGCAAGATATCACACGAGACTTCTACAGTTGCTTCTGTTGACTCAGTGGTACCCGAAATGTCAACTGTTATCTTACCAGATTCGTATTACAGATCAGTGCAAACTGGAACTTTCTTGGTGGATGAAGCCAGACACAGCATTTTGGAGCCATCCTTTCCATTCCCCTCAGCCCAGTGCCATTGTGACCATGGACACTTCTCTGATAGGGTGGGTGGGGCCATTATCAGGGAATGACTGTCCAAGGCACATGGTCCGATCTAGAGGCCAGTCTGCACATAAGTGTTATGGAATTGAGGGCAGTGTTTTCAGTGTTGCAAGCAGTTCTGACTGCCCTTCCTTTGGGAACAGTTGCTATCCAATCGGACAACATGTCAGTAGTTTGGTACATCAACAAACGGGGGGGGAACCAAGTCCTATCCCCTATGTTGAGAAGCCATGAGAGTGTGGCAATGGGCAATAGTTTCTAATCGCTTTTGGATAGCAACACATATTCCAGGGATTTCCAATGTGATCACAGACAACTTGAGCAGGTGCATTCTTCTGCCTCATAAGTGGTCCCTCAACCCCAACTTAGTGGCAAAGATCTTCAGCTATTGGGCCAGCCTTTCTACAACCTATTCACCTCCCCATCCAACCACAAGTGCAGCAATTACTTCACCCTAATCTCCCCGCTGGGGGAGCCCCCAAGGGACGCACTTATCCATGATTGGCACACGGGACTTAATTATGCTTATCCTCCCATTCCTCTGATTCCTCTAATTCTGAAGAAAGCCCTCCGGTTGAAAAGCAAAATGATTCTCATAGCCCCTTTTTGGCCACAACAGGTGTGATTCCCCTTTCTCTGGCCTCATCTCCTTTGCAGTCCGTGGATCTTGGATCCAACTTCAGATCTGATATCTCACCCTCAAGGGCTGGGCTACCTGAACCTTTACAGCCCTCAAGCTCACAGCTTAGCTTCTCCACTTCCAGTGATTGCCAGGCATTGTAATCTTCCCTTTCCAGTACGTGATATTATTCTGGCTTCAGATAAACCATCCACCAGAAAACTTTATGCTGACAAATGGAAAAGATTTGCGATTTGGTCTAGACAAAGAGAACTGGATCCTTTTTCTGCTCCCATCTCTGCTGTACTCCAGTATCTATCCAATTTTTTTGAGGAGGGCGCTGGAGCTTCAACTATTCATGTGCATTTAGCTGCCATTTTGAATTTTCATAATGGTTTTGGGGAATCCTCTTTAATTTCTTATCATCTGAGCAAAACCTTTTTGAAAGGAATCTATCATTCAAGACCCCCACTTAAGCAGCCCACTGAACCCTGGAGACTCACACTTATTTTGCAAGCCTTGACATGGTCTCCCTGCAAGCTGGCAGCCAAGGGTGACATCAAGATTCTCTCCTGGAAATCCATTTTTCTGGTGGCCATTACTTCAGCTCGACACATTTCCAAACTCCAAGCTCTTTGTGTCAAGTGTCCTTATCTGATTTTTCATAAGGACAGAGTATCACTTTGGACCAAGCCTTCCTTCCTACCCAAAGTAGTTTCCAAGTTTTCCATTAGTCAGACTATCGATTTCCCTAATTTTCCCAACAAGGGAGAGTATTGTTTAAATCTACTGGATGTTCACAGACAATTGAGGTTTTATCTAGACAGAACAAGGGCAATCAGGAAACATGACCAATTATTTATTTCCTTTTCTGGGCCAAAAATGGGAATGTCTGTCTCTAAAGTAACTCTATCCAAATGGCTCAGAGACTGTATAACCTTCATTTATAAGCTAGAAAGGAAATCTTTCCTGCCAAATATCAGGGCTCATTCTACCAGATCAATGGCAACTTCTGTGGCGTTCCACTCTAGAGCTTCACTGGACGACATCTGTGCACCAGCCACGTGGGCTTCCCCCCATACTTTTATCACTCATTACAAACTGGATCTGGTCTCTAGGGGAAGGGTGTCCTTTGGTTCAGTGGTGCTCAGGAATGTTCTTCCTTAGGGCCACCCATGGATATAAGATAGCTGGGGATTCTGTCCCATCAGTGAAGAATGGAATGAAGATTAACAACATCAGATAAAGAAGTTATGTCTTACCATAACGTTCCTTCATGTGTTGTTGATCTTCATCCATTCATCATGTCCCACCCTCCTTCCCCCTCCTAGAGGCTCCTGGGGGATCTTTGGGTCCTTTTCCTGGGCTAAGGGTTTTGCTTGGAGGCAGCCTCTGCTTTACTTGCTAGGGCAAAGTCGATCTGAGCTTAGCTTAGCTTAGCTCAAGAGTTTTTGGCTGGCCCGAGCTTTGGTATAAGGCCGATCAGTGATGAATGGATGAAGATCAACTCAGATGACCCTTGTAATAGTTCAACACTGATTAAATCAAGGTGTTTCAGACAGTTTTCAGAACATTCTGATTCTAAGCTTAGTCAAGTGGAGAATGCATTTGATTGATATTTTATCATTATGCTTCAAATCTCTGTTGGTGTTTACCATTAAAAAGTAGCAGAAATGCATTTTTAAGTATAACAGTTTGCATATAGTACTTATTTTATGTTTATTTTGTAGAAATAGTTATGAAAACCTATAACGGTTTGCATATACTACTTATTTTATGTTTATTTTGTAGGAATAGTTATGAAAGCCTATAATTGTTTGCATATAGTACTTATTTTATGTTTATTTTGTAGGAATCGTTACGAAAGCCTATAACAGTTTGCATATAGTACTTATTTTATGTTTATTTTGTAGGAATAGTTATGAAAGCCTATAACGGTTTGCATATAGTACTTATTTTATGTTTATTTTGTAGGAATAGTTATGAAAGCCTAGGATACTGGTATCCCTGGTCAGTGGTGCTGTTGGCTATTGCAGCAACTTTATTCGCCTATGTTGCTCTGCTGTTGGTAAGTATATGTTTTGCATTATGGAGGTTATTCAAATTGCAGTCGTTGACAGTGTATAATAAGCTAAGCTTTGCTGTGATTTATATGCACAGAGAAGAGGTGGAAAATTGACATCCCACTGTTTTTTAAAGATTTCATACATACATACTTACGTAATCATTGTATTTAATACATACGCACTTTCATAACTGTTGTGTTACTCTGCTTTATGAAGACCAGGACCTTGTCTAACATGTGAAGCTGATTCCAGTACATACCTGTCAAATGTCCAGAATTTTACAGAATGTCCAGAATTTTACAGAATGTTCAGAATTTTGCTTTATATTTTTGTTTTATTTCTCATAAAATGTATGCTTTTGGAAGATCATTGAGGATTGAAATCACTAAATAATGACAAACATTTCAGTTTTATACTTCACAGTTTTTAGACAATACCTGCTAAAGCAAAACCTGTTATTATAGCACCATTCTAAGTCTGAGAGCAATAAGTATTTAAACCCTGACCCTGATTTTTGCCATTTTTCTACTCATTAATGTTGGCTTTGTCAAGAATTCTCATGTTAAGAGGTTGAGAGGTATGTTTCTGTATGTCTTTTGACAGTACCAGTATACCCCACACAATACCCCACTCGGGCATCATAGATAAGCTATCCAGCTTAAATATAAACCCCTATGTCACAAGATGGGTCGCAAACTGGCTCAAAGACAGAACCCACAGAGTGAGAGTTGCTGGAGCCATGTCAGACTCGAAAACAGTCACAAGTGGCGTCCCACAGGGTTCTGTCCTGGGACCACTCTTGTTCGGTATATACTTTTCCGAGGTACAGGCAAACGTGGGAGGACTATGGCTCACCAAGTTCTCAGATGACTGCAAACTGGGCGCCATAATCGACTCTCCAGCTGACACAAACATCCTTCAAAAGGTCTCACACAGACAGATAACTGGTGCCAGCACCATGGTTTAAAGCTAAATGCCAAAAATGTATAGTCATACCCTTTGGCAAAAAAATGTGCCCACAAATTACCACATAGGCGGAAACCCATTAAGTACAGAGAAAGTTATTAGGGACCTGGGGACCCAAGTTGATAGCAATCTCTCCTTTGAAAACCACATTGCCAAAGTGGTTAGAAAGACCTTCTACATAGCCCACCTCACCACGAAGGGTTTCACATCTAGATCAAGAGAGGTAATCGTGCCCCTTTATTCATCCCTCATCAGGCCCATCATAGAATACAATGCCCCTTTTGGGATGTACCTTACCCGACACCTGCAGCAATTAGAAAGACCCCAAAAGTATCTCACCAAGAGGATCAAGGGTCTCAAACAGATGCCATATGCTGCTCTGTTAAAAAAACTCCAGCTCTACTCAGTTGCAAACCGCCTACTTCGAGGCAATCTATGCCTGACATACAAAGCTATGTCAAATCCAGAATTAATGGACATGCTCCACCTCAGTAAATCTAAATCCCTTAGAGCCACACGCTCGAGGGACTTGAACCTCAGCACAGTAATAAATAGAACTTGCTGGAGGGACAGGTTCATAACCCAGAGGCTCCCTTCGCTCTGGAATAGAATTCCAGTTCATGTGAGGCAGAGCACCTCACTGAATCTCTTCAAGAAGAATCTCGATAGGTGGATGGGGGATCGTAGGTTTGTCCCAGGGATTACTCCCGTGTCACTATTAGACAGAGGCACAGTAAACTAAACCTTAAAAAGGGCACAGTATACTCAAATCAAGGGGTGGCGTAAGCCATACAGAATCGGGCTAGGCTTATAATTGCCCCAAGGCAGATAGCCTAGTATGAACCTATGAACCTATATGCAAACGTGCAAATGTAGTCCATCTATGTTGTTTTTAGCATACATGATATTGTGCTTAATCATTATTTCTGGTTGTGTCTTCATTGAAGTAAAATGAATAATAAAGATTTGTTCATTTTTCTAATCTTTAACACTAAACAGGAAAAGAGCTCAGTTTGTGACTGTTGTGTCTGTGCACAGTGTCAGATAATTTTAGAGTGCATTGTTAGCAGACAAGAAGATTGTTTTTTATTGCTTTGGAAATGTGATAATTAAACCAACTTTATCTTAATTTTTACTGAATGGACAGCTCTTAGAGTCTGATAATTTTCACTTTCATTCTGACCCAAATGGTACCATCATTTCAGAATTAAAAAATGCCTAAGCATGTGGTTTGATTCCAGCATAAGTTCAAATGTTATGTTAAAAGTGTTTAGTTTTTGTAGCTGTTCATTTTCCATGCAGTGTTTGGGGAAGCACTCATAAACAATTTAACCAGCCTTGAACTAGAGAAGGTATTAGAATTTTCACTATGTATTGGAAATTGGATTATGATTTATTCATCCAGCTAATAATGTAATTAACCCATTATATATACACAATTATGGGGAACTCAGTCAAATGCCTTGGCAAAGTCAAGGTAAGTAACATCCACAGATAAACCATTTTTTACCAAAAGAATCGTATTGCCACTAGTAATACCCCTTTGGAAGCAGTGCTGCGGTGGTACCGCAGTGTAACAGAACGTTTGAAATGTGGTGCACCCGAGAGTACGCTTATTATACACAGATTACTGTTTCCAATCATATTGTTATAAAAGTCCAATAAATTAGAGCAACAAAGGTCCAAAAGTCACTTTTAAGCTGTAAGACACACTTAAGAAAAAGCTGCAAAAAGCTGAAAATATAATTACTATTTATTTGATTTGTTGTGAACAAAGGTTCTTGAGAAGTATATTTACACATGCTGGGAATGTTGACTGTGTAGTGAACCTGCACCAACAATAGATATGGCTGAGTCAAATCGCAGACACATAGCTGTGAGCTAAGAAGAGGACAGCTGTGGGACTAGAAGAAAGACCAAGTGAACTGGGAGCATAAAGAATTTACAAAACAGCGATTACACTACACTGCACCAATGCTGAAGAGGAATAAGAGTGGAGAAAGTGTATCGAACAAATTAGAAAGTGTGCAAAAAATAGCAACGTTAACAGTTGTGTGGATGTTAAAGGATTGTTTAACTCCTGCAGCGGGTGAAGAACCTATTCCTAACAAATTAATACTTCCTTACATGTCAGAAAAGGATTGCAAATGTTTGCTAACTTGGACACAGTCAGCATCAGTAAAGAAGAAATATGTAAGCAATAATGCCTGACAGGGTGTGTGTTAATCTGTAATTAACGTCCGTGGCGGAGGGCCTCTGCACCCCTGGAAGGATGTTAATTACACATTAACACACACCCTGGAAGGCATTATTGCACTTAGAGAATGGGTTCTCTGTAAAATTGCTGTGTTTTACTTACTTTTTTTTTAAGTACTATATTATTTTTTTTGTATATTTTTGATGTAAAATAGTTCCTCCGCTTAATGTTTCAAACTTTCTGTAGTATATGTTAATGGTGTTAGAGGAAGCATTTTATATCAAAAATATAAAAAAAATATCTTAGTACTTAAAAAAAAGAAAAAAGTAAGTAAAACACAACAATTTTACAGATAAACCATTCTCTCTCTTGCATACACAGCTTTCATGCACACATTCACTCACACAAGATTGCTCTCACTCTCTCAATCTCTCACACACACACACACACACACACACACACACACACACACACACACACACACACACACACATGCACACACAGTCTTCTCTGCTTTCATACAAACACTCACACAAGATCGCTCTCACTCTCTTGATGTCTCACACACACACACACACACACACACGCACACACGCACACACGCACACACGCACACACACACACACACACACACACACACACACACACACACACACACACACACACAGTCTTCTCTCACTCTCTTGATGTTTACACACACACACACACACACACACACACACACACACACACACACACACACACACACACACACACACACACACACACACACACACACACACACACACACACAGTCTTCTCTGCTTTCATACAAGCACTCACACAAGATCGCTCTCACTCTCTTGATGTTTCACACATACACACACACACACACACACACACACACACACACACACACACACACACACACACATACACACTCACACACACAGTCACTTCTGCTTTCATACATACATTTATTCACACATGATCGCTCTCAGTTTCTCTCAATCTCTCTCTCTCACAAACACACAGTCACTCCTGCTTTCATGCACACATTCACTCACAGGCAGCAACATAAACACATACAATCATGTCTCTCTCTCTTACTTTCATACTCTCTCACACACACACATGCATGCTTTTTATTGTACACTAGCTAAACAGCAGAAGTGCTGCTTTGCGAGCGTAAAATAGTAGCTCAACTAATCTCTCTCACGCACTCATACACTTTCACACACAAACACATACACACATTTTTTAAATTATTTTATTTTACACTTGCTAAACAAAAAAAGCGCTGATTAGCGAGTATAAAATAATGGCGACTGTTCCTTTTTTCTTAGTCTGAGCTCCACGTCAGCTTGATAAGCTGTCGTGAAGTGGCAGACTCATTTTTCAGTGGGCATTAGTTGTACAATAAGTTCTCTAATCAGGGTACTGATGTACAGTAAGCCCATTACTTGTACAATAGTACCCTGCTGAAGGATGCTCGTTCTCTAAGAAGGCTACTGATGTACAGTAATCCCATTACTTATGCAATAATACCCTGCTGGAGGACGCTCAATCTCCAATCAGGTACTGATGTACAGTAAGCCCATTACTTATACAATAATACCCTGCTGGAGGACGCTCATTCTCCAATCAGGTACTGATGTACAGTAAGCCCATTACTTATACAATAATACCCTGCTGGAGGACGCTCGTTCTCTAATCAGGGTACTGATATACAGTAAGCCCATTACTTATACAATAATACCCTGCTGGAGGACGCTCGTTCTCCAATCAGGTACTGATGTACAGTAAGCCCATTACTTATACAATAATACCCTGCTGGAGGATACTCATTCTTTAATCAGGGTACTGATGTACAGTAAGCCCATTACTTATACAATAATACCCTGCTGAAGAATGCTCGTTTTCTAATCAGGGTACTGATATACAGTAAGCCCATTATTTATACAATAATACCCTGCTGAAGAATGCTCGTTTTCCAATCAGGGTACTGATATACAGTAAGCCCATTATTTATACAATAATACCCTGCTGGAGGACGCTCGTTCTCCAATCAGGTACTGATATACAGTAAGCCCATTACTTATACAATAATACCCTGCTGGAGGATGCTCGTTCTCCAATCAGGTACTGATGTACAGTAAGCCCATTACTTATACAATAATACCCTGCTGGAGGACGCTCGTTCTCCAATCAGTACTGATATACAGTAAGCCCATTACTTATGCAATAATACCCTGCTGGAGGACGCCCGTTCTCTAATCAGGTACTGATATACAGTAAGCCCATTACTTATGCAATAATACCCTGCTGGAGGACGCCTGTTCTCTAATCAGGTATTGATGTACAGTAAGCCCATTACTTATACAATAATACCCTGCTGGGGGACGCTTGTTCTCGAATCAGGTACTGATATACAGTAAGCCCATTACTTATGCAATAATACCCTGCTGGAGGACGCCTGTTCTCTAATCAGGTACTGATGTACAGTAAGCCCATTACTTATACAATAATACCCTGCTGGAGGACGCTCGTTCTCCAATCAGGTACTGATGTACAGTAAGCCCATTACTTATACAATAATACCCTGCTGGAGGACGCTCGTTCTCCAATCAGGTACTGATGTACAGTAAGCCCATTACTTATACAATAATACCCTGCTGGAGGATGCTCGTTCTCCAATCAGGTACTGATGTACAGTAAGCCCATTACTTATACAATAATACCCTGCTGGAGGACGCTCGTTCTCTAATCAGGTACTGATGTACAGTAAGCCCATTACTTATACAATAATACCCTGCTGGAGGACACTCATTCTACAATCAGGGTACTGATGTACAGTAAGTCCATTACTTATACAATAATACCCTGCTGGAGGACGCTTGTTCTCCAATCAGGTACTGATGTACAGTAAGCCCATTACTTATACAATAATACCCTGCTGGAGGATGCTCATTCTTTAATCAGGGTACTGATGTACAGTAAGCCCATTACTTATACAATAATACCCTGCTGGAGGACGCTCTTTCTCCAATCAGGGTACTGATGTACAGTCCATTTTATAAACAAACAATAATGCCCAACAGGGTGTGTATTACTGTGTAATATCACAATGACTTCTCGTTAGTATTAAAAAACATGGACGCTGACTGGTCAGCCCAACCAACGTCCCTGTTGTAAATTGAGCATACACCAATAGAAAAAAGTCTGGCCACTTCCTACTTCAGCAGATAGCCTTTTGTAGCTACCGAGGGCAGACCAAATACAAGACAAATCATGTACGTTCTGTAAATCTAAAGACACATAAACATGGTTGTACCTTTGCACTCTCTTGGTACACTGTGATGCCCAGGAACTGTCCAGATGTTCAAAGAATGTCCACATTTTTGCCTCATATTAAAAAAAAAAAAAAAAAGCAGTAGAGATTCTTTTTGTCTCCATTACTTCTGTTCAACAGCACTGATAGACTGTGCAAGTGTTTCCTAAATAATGTCATTGTATAATAACATACTCATTCTTGGGTGTGGGTAAAGCTGGATTTACCCACAGTTGTTTTTATTTGATCACTCGGGCATTGCCCTCATGATCAAACCACACCAACTCATCCAATATTATCCATACCCAGTCATGGGTTATTGCTTAAATTGCATGTGCAGCTTTTTTTTTTTGATGTAATATAGTTCCTCCAGCTAATGTTTCAAACATGCTGTAGTATGTTAATGTTGTTGGAGGAAGTATTTTACATCCACAATATAAGTTTGGTAAGTATTTAATGTCTACACACGCAAACATTTAGAAGCAGTGTAGCTGTAAAACACATAATTAAAATCAGTTAATACTGACAACCACTAAAAGTTTCTTACCTCCATACCTCTCAACTGTTCAGATTTTCAGAGAATGTCCAGATTTTTGCCTCATATTTTTGGTCTGATCCTCATAAAATTTTTGCTTTTCTGGAAAATGACTGAGGATTGAAGTCACTAAATAATAACATATATTTCAGTTTCAGGCCTCATTTCCTTCAGAAAATGTATACTAATACAAATTCTGTTCTTCTAGCAAGTTTCTAATTTTACAAGAGCAATATTTAAAATCTGTCCCTATTTTTAAGCCTTCTGTCCCTTCATTATTTTAGGCTTTAGCCAGACTTCTTGAGCTAAGAAGGTGACAGGCGTACTTAATTTTAAATAACTGCTGCAGCCACTGATTGATTGATGGATCAATCTCTGTCTGTCTCTTACACACACACTTTCACTTTTATGCACCCAAGCATGCATACAGTCATACCATACCTCTCAACTGTAAAGATTTTCACAGAATGTCCAGATTTTTGCCTAATATTTTTGGCCTGTTTTTCATAAAATTGTGGTATTCTGGCAAATTAGTATCAAATCATTAAAGATTGAAGTTAGAAAATAATGACAGCCATTTGAGTTTCAGACTTCATACCCTTCAGAAAATACATGCTAATGCACAATCTGTTATTCTATCAACTTTCTAAGTTTGTAAGAGCAATATAAAAAAATTGTCCTTATTTTTAGGCCTTTGTCCCCCTTTAGTTATGGCTTGTCCATATTTCTTGCTCTAAGAGGTTGGGAGGTATGAGTCACAGACACACACATGCACACACACACACACACACACACACACACACACACACACACACACACACACACACACACTGTCTCTCTGTTTCTCTTACTTTTTATATTTTTTTAATTGTTTTTTTTTTTTATTTTTCCACTTGGTAAACAGCAAAAGCATAAAATAAAGGTGTCCATCATTAGCTTTTGTACAGTCCGAGCTTCACTGCAGATTGATGTACAGCCGTGACGCAGCAAATTTGTTTTTCAGAGTTACCCTACTGGTGCTGCTATGTACTGCTATGTACAAGTCACACATTCTCTAAAACTAATTAGAACTGTTTGACTACTTATAGGACCCACTGATGGGAAACACATCTTTTAGGAATTGTAATAGCATGACTTGCAGCGTAATAAGCAGTAAGAGAGCTACTTCCAGAAAACAACCTAGAAATGAGAAAGCCTAGCGAGCTTTACTAACCAAATATATGAACGAATATGCTGACAGGTTTGAATGCAAAAAGCTTCTTAGAAATACCATTTGCTTCTTTGTAATGGTTTTATTACTGAAAAATGACGTGGTATGATTATATTTATGCAAAAAATGCTCAATTTTCCATATCCTTTAATAAATTTTTAATACACATTTTATGATTTATTTTAACACACATTTAACTTTTGACAAAAAGCTTCATTTGTCCCAGGTCTCTTACCCATTCAGTAAGCAGTAATTCAGATATGAACATTTTGGTTTAATTTCTCCACTGAGGACAGTGCCAAAATATTTGTCTTGTAATAATGATAAATTTCATCACTTAAATATTATACCAAATAATTTCTCCTAGCAGCAATGCATCTCAAATTCTCGACTGAACTTTATAATATTAGTGCATTATTGTTTGTAGTACTATCTGCTTAAGTACAGTCTATATGACAACTCAGTGGCTTAAACTTTAAGAAATAGCCTTGGCAAGATTTTTCCTCCTGCAGAACCAAGTATATAAATTCATACAAGCTGACTCCCAATTTTCAGAACAAAAATCATAGACTGGAAATTATGAAGCAGTTTATATCAAATTTGCATGAAACTGTCATACCTTGGCTTGAATTCATATGTTATATTCAGTTATTGTACTTGAGAAACTTGTTACTTTCTCTTTTAAATACTCCACAAATTGTTAAATTTCAATTCCTTTTTTCTTGGTTAATTACTTTAAGCTTTTGTTGCATATTTTGGCTACCTAGTGGAGCAGTATTTTTTTGTTTCTTTTCTTACACACTGAAAACATTTAATTACAAGAAAATTCAACTCTTGTACCATTGATGGCTGCATTGTTAACTCTGTTATTACTACACTTTGAGGTGTGAGGAGAAAAACCCCCTGCAGGGATGCCACGAGGAGGTATTTTTTGCAAAATATCTGAATACTTCAATTTATTCAGCAATACATTCAGATATTGAATGTTTCCATTAGTGCATAAAAATCATAGAATTTTTCATTGATTTATTGTATTTATTTATTTATTTTACATTTGTTGACTGGGGAAATTCCAGCTGGACAAAAAGGCTGCTTTTCATCGGAAGTCTGGGGAAAAAAGCTCCAGTACAAACAGTACAAACAAAACTTTTTAATTTATATAATATCAACAATGTCAGGCAGAACAGAATTAAAATAAATGTTATAATGTCAAAATAGATAGGATACTAACTATACATATAGTAGTAAGGCTTCTTATACTAATTATATTCTATACAGGTATAGTTAAATAACTATGCCGTTGAATAAGTGTCACAGTACAGAGTACCACATTATTTTTCAAGTGGGTGAAAATCAGAAGGGTGATTTAATTATGAGATATAAATGAGATGAGAGATAAATGAGCTAAGAGAGGCGTGGGTAGAAGGTGGGGTCGGTGAAGACAGAGTGCTGGTTGGTAACAGAGTAGAGGAGTCCAGAGGTGGAGTACAAAAGGAGGAAGAAGCCAGAGATTTTATACTTATCCTGGAGAGGTACAGCTACACAGACAGGGTGTGTAGAGGGGTTTTGTTAGATGTATTATGAATTCCTGCTGGTTTCCAAGAAGCCTGAGAGCATGTGGGAGGGCATTCCAGGGGGTAGGTACAGAGTTTGAGTATAAGGAGGGTCCCAATGCATTTTGGGCTTTAGTGATGGAGAGGAGGAGTTTGTCTTTAGAGCAAAGAACTTTGGTAGGGTGGTAGTGTTGAAGCATGCCTTTTAGTACCAGACACTTATCAGTGTAGTTTCTTACAGTATGAGCTAGTAGTAACTAACTGTACTGGGGGTGATGTGGGAGTTCAGTCCATGGTAGGGTGGTAGTGTTGAATCATACCTTTTAGTGCCGGACACTTACCAGGGTAGTATATTACAGTATGAGCTAGTACTAACTATAGTGAGGGTGTTGTGGAAGTTCATTCCATGGTAGGGTGGTAGTGCTGAAGCATGCCTTTTAGTGCCGATACTTATCAGTGTAGTAAATTAGAGTATGAGTTAGTAGTAACTGACTGTAGGGGGGGGGGTGATGTGGGAGTTCAGTCCATAGTAGGGTGGTAGTATTGAAGCATGCCTTTTAGTGCTGGATACATATCAGGGTGGTATATTAGAGTATGTGCTAGTAGTAGCTGACTGTAGTGGGGGTGATGTGGGATTTCAGGGTGGTAGTGTTGTAGTGTGCCTTTTAGTGCTGGATACTTAGTGTAGTAAATTAGAGTATGAGTTAGTAGTAAATGATTGTGGGGGTGATGTGGAAGTTCAGTCCAAGGTAGGGTGGTAGTGTTGAATCATGCCTTTTAATGCTGGATACTTATCAGGGTGGTATATTAGAGTAAGAGCTAAAGTAAAACAAAACACTTATGTCCAGATAAACACTGTCCTCAGTGACTCATAAAGTGACTACAGCGTCTAGCAGCTTGGTGGTGAACACATTCAGTGTTTTTGGCTTTCTGCCACACTGATTGATTAATTCATTCATTACATCAATCAAACATTTAATCATGTGCACACCTTTTAACCCCTAGCTACAGAAACACATGAAATGTCCAAGTGCAATCATTTTATAAATAAATACAATATATAAATATACTCAAATTCTTATTTTATTAAAGAAAAATATGTTCCTAATTATTAATTCAACTTCGATCATCATAAAGTAACATTACAATCCAAATTCATACCCTTGGGGTATAATGTATGAAAATTTAAAATCATCCTACACTCAAGTTTATTCAATTATTTTATAAAATTTCCTATAGCATTACTTGGACATGCCAAAACAGTAAAAAAATACCCTTCCCCCCATCTGTCCATTATGTTTAGATATGAAGTGAGCTGCTACCGGGCTGTCTGTATTATTTCTCCTAATGTCCCCTAAATGTTATAAAATCCGAACTTTAACTTTTCTTGTTGTCTGTCCTATGTACCAGCAAGTTTTGTGGCAATCACATCCAATGATATAAATCATCCCACATGAATTACAGTCAAAATTTTCTCTTGCAAAATACCCTTTCCCATTGATCTTCAAGCCATGCAAATTTCTAACTGTTGATATCAGTGCCACATAAATGTGCCAACCCTACAATTATTTCCAACCTTATCAACTTTCCTATTCAACAATTCCTTTAAATTACTGTATCTCCCATAGGAAAATGTGACATGTTTAGGGAATAAACCTCCCACCTAAGCATCTTCACAAACTACGTGCCAAACTTGCCTAAGTATGCCTTCCAAAATGAAAGAGAAATTAGAAAATCTAGTCACAAATTATACTTTCTCCACATTATCTAACTCACGCTGACCTCTCACATTATATGTTCCTTTATTTTTTTCTATAAAATACCCTCCGTTGTGATTTCAGAAGGGCTTCAGAAGAATACCCTTGTGAAGATAATCTATCATGTACTTGATCAAGAAAAACTTCACAAAGCTGCCTTTCAGAAGTATTATAAAAAATTCTTCTGAACTCATTATAAGGTAATGCTTTAAGTAAATGTGGGGGGTGCATGCTTTCTGAATGCAGAAAATTATTCACTGATGTGGATTTCCTATATGGTCTTTTCACCTCTTCTGGTCATTTACATAAAATTCTACATCCAAAATGCTATTCATAATCCCAAGTAAACTTCAATCCATGCATATTCCCATTTACGTGCATGAAATTAACAAACAAACTTGGATCACCTTTGCATATGAAAATGAGATCTTGTTCAAGAAAGGGATCTCAAAATAGCAAACATAGACCCATAGTCCATCAGTGTGGATAATGTGAAAGCTGAAAAGTTTATGTTACTGAGCGACTAATGTCCAAAGAGGTAACAGTTTTCTATGATTTAGAATTACTGGAGAAGTATGTGTCTCTTTACACCTAGAGGCCTCCGTAGATCATTTCCCAGCCAGAGGTTTTAATGAAGATGAGGATGATCTGCTTAATGAATGGAGACAAGTATCATTGGAATGTACTTTACAGATAATTCTGATTAAGTGTCACAGTACAGAGTACCAATTATTTTTCAAGTGGGTGAAAACAGAAGGGTGATTTAATTATGAGATATAAATGAATGAAGATAAATGAGCTAAGAGAGCTGGGTAGAAGGTGGGTGGGTGAAGACAGAGTGCTGGTTGGTAACAGAGTGAGAGTCCAGAGGTGGAGTACAAAGGAGGAAGAAGCCAGAGATTTTATACTTATCCTGGAAGGTACAGCTACACAGACAGGGTGTGTAGAGGGTTTTGTTAGATGTATTATGAATTCCTCTGGTTTCCAAGAAGCCTGAGAGCATGTGGGAGGGCATTCCAGGGGTAGGTACAGAGTTTGAGTATAAGGAGGGTCCCAATGCATTTTGGGCTTTAATGATGGAGAGAGGGAGTTTGTCTTTAGAGCAAAGAGCTTTGGTAGGTGGTAGTGTTGAAGCATGCCTTTAGTACCAGACACTTATCAGTGTAGTTTCTTACAGTATGAGCTAGTAGTAACTAACTGTACTGGGGGTGATGTGGGAGTTCAGTCCATGGTAGGGTGGTAGTGTTGAATCATACCTTTAGTGCGGACACTTACCAGGGTAGTATATTACAGTATGAGCTAGTACTAACTATAGTGAGGGTGTTGTGGAAGTTCATTCCATGGTAGGGTGGTAGTGCTGAAGCATGCCTTTTAGTGCCGATACTTATCAGTGTAGTAAATTAGAGTATGAGTTAGTAGTAACTGACTGTAGTGATGTGGGAGTACAGACCATATTAGGGTGGTAGTATTGAAGCATGCCTTTTAGTGCTGGATACATATCAGGGTGGTATATTAGAGTATGTGCTAGTAGTAGCTGACTGTAGTGGGGGTGATGTGGGATTTCAGGGTGGTAGTGTTGTAGTGTGCCTTTTAGTGCTGGATACTTAGTGTAGTAAATTAGAGTATGAGTTAGTAGTAAATGATTGTGGGGGGGGGGGTGATGTGGAAGTTCAGTCCATGGTAGGGTGGTAGTGTTGAATCATGCCTTTTAATGCTGGATACTTATCAGGGTGGTATATTAGAGTAAGAGCTAAAGTAAAACAAAACACTTATGTCCAGATAAACACTGTCCTCAGTGACTCATAAAGTGACTACAGCGTCTAGCAGCTTGGTGGTGAACACATTCAGTGTTTTTGGCTTTCTGCCTTTTGTTTTAGTTTGTGTCTCTCTTAAGTGTCCAGAGTTTTGCAGAATGTTCAGATTTTTGCCTCATATTTTGGGTCTACTCCTCATAAAGTGTGTGGTTGCAATTCACAGAGGATTGCAATCACTAAATAATTACCTACATTTGAGTTTCAGACTTCATATCCTTCAGAAAATGCATTATAACACAAATGTTGTTATTCTACCAACTTTCTAAGTTTATAAAATCACTATTTAAAATCTGTCCCTAGTTTTGAGCCTTTGTCCCCCATTATTTCAGGATTTGCCCAGATTTCTTGAGACAAGGGACTGAGAGGTATAGTGTTTGCCATGTTTTTTTTTCATTTTTCACTTTTCTGCTAGAACCAAGGCAGGCAGCAAATTTTAAGTTTTCTGCTTTTTTGTTTTATTTTGTGTATATCTTTTTTCGTCACATATAAGATTGAGCTGACTTCTGCACTGCTTTCCAGTCTGCCCACTTTGATTGTTACAGTTGTGAACACCTGATAGCAGTGCAGAACTCAGCTCAATCATATATTTCTGAAACCACATCATGAAAAATTGAGTATTTGTCTGCCTGGGAAGACATGATCGAAAAACCACGATGCTTTGCCAGAGATGGTCTGCACCTGTCACCCCTGGGATTCATTCAGGTTACTGGCTAAAGCTCTTGCCACCCCTATAGTGCCTTTTTAGGCAAGGTTCAAAGGATAAAACCACCACCGTAACAGATACAAGCATGCAAAATCTGAAGGTAATGCTACTTAATGCTAGAAGTCTAAACCTCAAAATGCACTCTCTCGAGGCACTCCTAAAAATGGAGAACATCGATATCTGTGCAGTAACTGAGACCTGGTTCAAGGGTCCAGAGAGCACCCCTACAATACCAGGCTACAATTCTTACCAAACTTTTCGGCCACAACCAAGACCGAAACACTAAAGGTGGAGGAGTGTTCATATTCACCAAGGCACCCTAAAATCTAACTCACGCTGACCTCTCACATTATATGTTCCTTTATTTTTTTCTATAAAATACCCTCCGTTGTGATTTCAGAAGGGCTTCAGAAGAATACCCTTGTGAAGATAATCTATCATGTACTTGATCAAGAAAAACTTCACAAAGCTGCCTTTCAGAAGTATTATAAAAAATTCTTCTGAACTCATTATAAGGTAATGCTTTAAGTAAATGTGGGGGGTGCATGCTTTCTGAATGCAGAAAATTATTCACTGATGTGGATTTCCTATATGGTCTGTGTTGCACCCTCTTCTGGTCATTTACATAAAATTCTACATCCAAAAATGCTATTCATAATCCCAAGTAAACTTCAATCCATGCATATTCCCATTTACGTCCTGCATGAAATTAACAAACAAACTTGGATCACCTTTGCATATGAAAATGAGATCTTGTTCAAGAAAGGGATCTCAAAATAGCAAACATAGACCCATAGTCCATCAGTGTGGATAATGTGAAAGCTGAAAAGTTTATGTTACTGGAGCGACTAATGTCCAAAGAGGTAACAGTTTTCTATGATTTAGAATTACTGGAGAAGTATGTGTCTCTAAATGTAACACCTAGAGGCCTCCGTGTAGATCATTTCCCAGCCAGAGGTTTTAATGAAGATGAGGATGATCTGCTTAATGAATGGAGACAAGTATCATTGGAATGTACTTTACAGTGACTTCGAATTCTGATTAAGTGTCACAGTACAGAGTACCGAATTATTTTTCCAGTGGTTGAAAAGCAGAAGGGTGATTTTAATTATGAGATATAAATGAAATGACAGATAAATGAGTTAAGAGAGGCATGGGTAGAAGGTGGGGTGGGTGAAGACAGAGTGCTGGTAGGTAACAGAGTAGACGTAACAGAGAACTGTTGAGAGACTGCGGGAGGAGATCATGGAACTACAAAATAATTTGATAGCTGAAATTTCCAATTCAGCTTATCAAAAAGGACTGAAAGAGGTGAATGATAAAGTACAAAAAATAGAGCAAAATGGATTGGAAAGAAAAAAAAACTTAAATTATTGAGAGATATTAGAGACTTTGATGATAATGTGGTCTATTCCTGGCAGCATAAGGAACATCCCAACAGATCTAGATCCAGAATGCGCATGCCTAGGAATACCAGTGAATCTTCATTTTCATCGGCGGATACTAGCACAAGTCAGAAAAATGTTTCTTCTGAAGAAACACAAATGGAAGGATGTTTGGAGAGAAGTGGACAGTTAAAAAATGTACAAGGTTCCACACAATCGCAACAACAGGTGCAAATGCGGTCAAAGAAGGCAAAGGAGAAGAACAATGGCAACGGTTACAGCAGGGTGAAGTACGATCTTTTGCTAGACCACGCAATAATGTTGAAAATGTAAACTGTATCCTTATTATGAGAACTGGGTTCTGTACACAGCGAAATGTATTAACAGAAAGGGTTAATGGGACTGATAGTATATGTGGTGCTGGTAATGAGTCAGCAGCACAATTTGAAAATGAGAATTGTTTGTTTAGTACTCTTCCTATAAGTTTTGTTCAACAAAATTCAGTGACTGAAATTGAAATTGAAGTTGACAGAAATGATTTAGCCGTATGTGTTGGTTACAATGTTTTTGATGTGAAAAATGACCAATTAAGAATTGTTAATCTGTCTCATTTCATTTTAACTGATGATATGCACAATGTTCTTTTGAAAGGGGCCAAGTTTATTCCTACTAGAATTCCTGCACTTGCTGACATTATCTTGGATGTGAAGAGATACCGTCGGAAGTTAAATTCAAAAGTATTTTTTAACTAATGTAATAAAGTAGATGCAAATGATTTAGAAATGTCTACAATATCTGGCGATGATAAATTGTTGAATTTGAGTGTGTATGAAACAGATTTAATTACACAATTGTCAGAAGATAGTGAATTAGTTGATGAGAGTTGTGAAATATTTGAAACATCTGAAACTCCTTTGGGGGGATATTTTACAGGGTATGGATTGTTGTTCATGCCAAAGTTGCCTCCTAAATGCTCTCATGCTATTACTGTGTTTGAGAATACAGTATGTGCAACGGTAGAGCATCATTATGGAAGATTTGTACCATGTTCTATCATAGCCTCACCTCAGGCTTTGTGCCTGCTGAATGGCGCACAGCGACAGTTATCCCACTCCACAAGGGGGGAGCCACCACGGACTCTGGGAACAATCGCCCCATTAGCCTGATGAGCCTGGTCTGCAAGGCCATGGAACATATCATCATGGAACTTATAAACAAAGACACTGGTAATCTCCAAACTCTGGACCTCAACCAGTTCGGGTTTGTAAAAGGCAGATCATGTCTCCTAAACCTGATAGACTTCTTTGAAGCAGTCACCAAAGCCATAGACAAAGGTAAGGTGGTTCACACAGCCTATCTAGATCTTGCCAAGACTTTTGACACCATCCCCCACTCTGGAATTATAGATAAACACACTAAACTAGGTATAAGTCCCTATGTCACAAGATGGGTTGCCAACTGGCTCACTGACAGAACCCACACTGTGAAAGTAGCAGACTCCAAATCCGACTGCAGACCAGTGACAAGTGGAGTACCACAGGGTTCAGTCCTGGGTCCTCTCCTGTTTGATATCTACTTCTCTGAAGTACAGGCTAACACAGAAGGTCTTTGTCTAATGAAGTTCGCAGATGACTGCAAACTAGGAGCCATAATTGAAACTCCTAACAATGTGGACATCCTACAAAAGGGCCTCGCTGAGACAGATGCCTGGTGTCAAAGCCATGGCCTCAAGCTCAATGCCAAAAAGTGCATTGTCATCCCCTTTTGGTAAAAACTCTGTACCAATGAACTGCTACATAAATGGCAGTCTACTTAACACCGAAAGTGTGATGAGAGACTTTGGGACACAGGTGGACTGTAGTCTCTCCTTTGATAATCACATCGCCACAGTAGTCAGGAAATCCTTCTACGTGGCACACCTCATCACAAAAGGTTTCTCATCCAGAAAAAAAGAGGTCATTGTAAGCCTGACTAGTTGTGTCTCTTAATACTTTGCTCTTCCTACCCCTTCTACTCATTAACTGTAATTCCTTCCTTATTAACCATAATACTATCTCCCTCTAGAACATCTTGATTGTACTAGCATGCTATGTTATGCCTGTATTCTGTACTGCTGAATTTACTGTGATAACCTGTAATATGCATTGTAAATATGATTTTTTTTGTTTAATGTTTCCTTATTTGTTATCTTGTTAATTTCATTGTTTTGTCTTGGAGCTTATCTCCCCGGGCCTCTACTGAAAATGGACATGTATCCAGTTAGACTAGCCCGGTCAACAAATGTAAAATAAAATAAAAAATAAATAAATAAAATAATAAATAAATAATAATAATAAGTGTTCTCCTCTACTCATCACTCATTAGACCCATTATAGAGTACAACACCCCTTTTGGTATGTACCTCACAAGACATCTACAACAACTGGAAAGGCAGCAGAAATACCTCACAAAGAGGATTACCAGCCTCAAACAGATGCCCTACGCAGACCGTCTCAAAAAACTCCAGCTTTACTCCATCGCATATCGCCTATTCAGAGGTGATCTCTGCCTAACATACAAAGCTATGTCAAACCCAGAGCTGTTGGACATGCTCCACTTAAAGAAATCCCAATCCCTCCGAGCTACATGCTCTAGGGACCTAAACCTTGTCACCACAATAAACAGAACATGCCGGAGGGATAGATTCCTGTCCCAGAGACTTCCCATACTCCGGAATAAACTACCTCTCTATATCAAACAAAGCTCCTCATTAGCACTCTTCAAGAAAAATCTTGATGATTGGATGGAAAATAAGAAATTCACCCCGGGGATCACCTCTGTGACTCTGCTCGACAGTGGCACAGGAAAATAATTTTCTTGGGTGGCAAAAGCCAGGGTACCTTTTTGGCTGGGCTTGTATAGGCCCCAGGGCCGATAGCCTAGTATCTACCTATATACCTACCTATGAACCTATGTTAAAAACTATTCCAATTTCAATCTTAGTAAGAAAGAATGGTTAGCAGTGAAGGAATCAAGATTGCAATTGGACAAAATTGTTATTAAGCAAGCCGATAAAGGGGGCAACTGGGTTGTTATGGATGTTGAACAAGTATTATTTTAAGGGTGTACACAGTTATGCAACCAGCTTATTGTACTTTTTTTATTCGTTATATTTTTCCCCAACAGATTTCTTTTTCATTTGAATTGTACAGGTGGTTTCATTTTTTTATATCACAAAAACCTGGCGTTTTAACAGGGGTGTGTACACTTTTTATATCCACTGTGTGTGTGTGTGTGTGTGTGTGTGTGTGTGTGTGTGTGTGTGTGTGTGTGTGTGTGTGTGTGTAAAACAATGTTATGTTAAAGGCAAAAACAAAAATCAGTATTAGATATGTGATGAATAGTGATGTGGTAGATATTTATAAGGAGAAAAGAACAAAGGGTGTGTAAGCATGTAGAGAACAGAATAATCAAAATAAGATTAGACACTGCATAATGTCCTGCAGAAGTCTACATGTAGCACACCTTTGATGGGCCAGTAAGAGTTTTCAGGTACACCAATCTCAGGAAATACATCCCAGCAAACCAAGCTGTCTGTGGGAAATTACAGCCAGCACTACTGTTATGTGAATCATGTAAATAATAAAAGACATAAATGTCTAATTGTTGGCATACTGGTTAGTTCTGTAATCAAAATTTGTACATGGGCATCACAAGACTTTCATATGGTGAGGCAGTGGTGATTTCAGTAAGCATATGATACCTCTACCTTGCAATTCTACTTTGAAATGCAAGTCAAATTAGTATTTTTTGTTCATTAACAATGTTCTGTTTACAGCACTATTAAAATGCAAGTATATGAGGCAAACACAATAGCCCAAAGAAAGTAGCTAGTTTTATTTCAAAAACATTGCGTTTCCAAATACTATGAGCTATGCATCCCTGTTTCATGACAGGAGGCCATGGGGCTGCATAAATAAGTGTCCCACTGTCAGAAAGAAAAGGCGAGGACTAGGAAACAATAGATGACTTAAGTCTCCTGTGGTGAGGTGTCAATCAAAGCAACAACAGGTCAAATTACCTTTAGCACTTTGACAGCTAGGGAGGGGAAGTGTGAAGGGGGAGAGGAGATGATCTAAAGAACTACAACTAAGGCATGACAAAAGAGTGCAAATTAAGATCTCTGTAAAGAATAGGGTTGCCACCCCTCCGTTTTTTTTCCGGACTATCCGGAAATCAAACTGATTCTCCGGTAGTCCATAAAACACTGTACAAACTCCGGTATTCTGTTTTAAAAAGGAAACAGACTATCGGAGTTTGTAAATCGGCTGATTTACTATGCTTTTTTTACAGAAAAGTATAGTAAATCAGCCGAAAGCAGGCAACAGGAACGAAAAAAGAGGGCGTTCCCCACCGAGTGATGTCATCGCAACATCACAAAATGGGCGGAATGTGGTTGAGAGAGGGGGTAGGGTGGGCGGGGGTTACTGGTGATGCGAGGGGCATGGCTTTACTCCGGTTTTTGTCACGAAGGAAGGTGGCAACCCTAGTAAAGAAGAAGCAGTAAAAATCACTTCAAAAGTCTGTTCTGTGTCTTTGTCTCAGTTAGTTTTTTTAAGTAGTCACTGAACAGCAGGAAATCTTAGTTGAAATTTACTGACTGGTAAGACACCAGTGTATGCATGTAAAATGAATGCAGTCACAGTAGCTTCTGAGCACTGAAGCCTGCGTTATGTAATGAATTAAGGACAAACACTGCATTCTGGGATACGTGGAGGTTTATAAAAGTTTTGAACTCTCATCAAGATGCTAGACCCCATGTGGCCAGACTCTGAAATTACAAAATATTTAAAAACCTGTAAAGAGTCCCACAGTGCTGTTAAAATATTGGAAACATCTAAACACAATGAAATTAACATGTTTTTTGAGTCTGTGGCTGCGGTTCTCCTTTAAGGACATACTAACTGATGAAAATGTTTATAGAAAATTGCTAGGAAATCCAGTAAGGAAGTTTAGTGAGGAACTGACTGAACTTTTGGAGAGGGGGAGAGGTTAGGCTTCTTGAAAGCCAATGATGTTAAGAAATTATCCATGAAGGAACCTAAAGACCCCTTTATTTATGCCTTACCTAAGCCCCATAAATCTTTGGATAATTGGATAAACCCTCTGGTAGACCTATCATTTCAGGTATTGGTTCATATATGGAAAAGGTGAATATATTTTTGAATTATCATTTTAAAAAGTATTTAGACTTGGTACCCTCTCATGTGAAGAACACAAGTGAAGTTTGTAAGGAACTATGTAATTTAGAATGGGGAAAGGATTATTTCTGGGCAACAGTGGACGTATCGGTTTTATATACCAACAGTGATAGAAGATGAGGTTTGGAAGCGATGATTAAAATCATGGGTGAAGGCCCTTGAACAACTTTTTTACAGGCCCTACTTGCAACTGGGAGGGACAGTGATGGGTGCAGCCTTTGCCCCCTCGTACGCTATAATATATATGGGAGAGTTCAAAAGGCAGTTTATGTTCCGTAATCTGTTTTTTATTAACAATGTGGTAATTTATAAGAGATACATTGATGATCTCATTTTCATATGCAAAGGTGATCCGAGTTTGTTTGTTTATTTCATGCAGGACTTGAATGGGAATATGCATGGATTGAAGTTTACTTGGGAATATGATGTTGGGAAAATAGCATTTTTGGATGTAGAATTTTATGTAAATGACCAGAAGAGGGTACAAGACAGACCATACAGGAAACCCACATCAGTGAATAATTTTCAGCATTCAGAAATCTTGCACCCCCCCACATTTACTTAAAGCATTACTTTATGGTGAGTTCAGAATAATTTTTTGTAATACTTCTGAAAGGCAGCTTTGTGAGGTTTTTCTTGATCAAGTACATGACAGATTATCTTCACGAGGGTATTCTTCTGAAACCTTTCTGAAAGCACGACGGAGGGTATTTTATAAAAGAAATAAGGGAACATATAATGTGGCAGGTCAGCGTGAGTTTGATAATGTGGAGAAAGTATTCTTTGTGACTAGATTTCCTAATTTCTCTTTGATTTTGGAGGGTATAGTTAGGCAAGTCTGGCACGTAGTGTGAAGATGCTTTGGTGGGAGGTTTATTCCCTAAACATATCACATTTTCCTATGGGAGATACAGTAATTTAAAGGAATTGTTGAACTGGAAAGTTGATAAGGTTGGAAATAATTGTAGGGTTGGCACATTTCAATGTGGCAACTGTATAGTGTGCAATAGAGTTAAAAAATTGCTTGGTTTGAAGATCAATGGTAAAGGGTATTTTGCAAGAGAAAATTTTGACTGTAATTCATGTGGGGTGATTTATATCATTGGATCTGATTGCCACAAAACTTGCTGGTACATAGGACAGACAACAAGAAAAGTTAAAGTTCGGATTTTAGAACATTTAAGGGACATTAGGAGAAATAATACAGACAGCCTGGTAGCAGCTCACTTCATATCTAAACATAATGGACAGATGGGGGGTTATTTTTTAGTGTTTTGGCATGTCCAAGTAATGCTATAGGAAATTTCAAAAGAGAGTTGAATAAACTTGAGTGTAAGATGATTTTAAATGTTCATACATTGTACCCCAGGGGTATGAACTTGGGTTGTAAATGTTACTTTATGATGATCGAAGTTGAATTAATAATTAGGAATGTATTTTTCTTTAATAAAATAAGCATTTGAGTATTTTTATATATTTATTTATTATGTATTTATTTTATTTTTATTTTATTTTACATTTGTTGACCAGGAAACTTTGACTGGATGCTTGTCCATTTTCAGTGGAGGCCCAGGGAGAAAAGCTCCACAGTAAAATTCAGCTAATCATTACAAGCAATACAGAGGCGTTCACATTCATACAGAGTAACAGACTTAACATAGCTAAGTAACATATTATTCATCCTTAGTTCAAGTTAACATACAGGTATTATTCATGCTTAGTTCAAGTTTACATATCAGGTATGAAGGCTGACATCAGTTTAAGGTGAAGTAAGATTCAAGTTTAACAGTTTTGCATAGGATACACTCAAGTATTCAGTTTAAGATTTAGTTATCCCATACTAGTGAGGTAGAGTAGAACAGAATAGTGAAGGAGTTGGTAGGTAGGTAGAGGGGCAATTGTAACTTGATAGTAGGTAGTGGGAATAAGTGGTAGGGGAGCAATAGGGAAGGTTAAAAGGATGTTGGGATATGTATAAGAGGCAGGAAAAAGAGGTGCTAGTTTGAGTAGTTGCTGTAGGAGGATAGAGTGTAAGGTGGGGGGGGGATTAGCCAAGTGGTGAGCATGTGCAGATCCATGAGTGCTTGAAGTGCTCCTTCAAGAGTTTTTTTAAATGTGTCCTTTGAGATAGCTGAGGTAATAGACATGGGTAGGGAGTTCCAGATTTTGCCAATGTAGTTGGGGAAGAGGGAGTCACCTGCTGGGTTGTTGGTTTTTGTAATCTTAATTAGTCTGTTGTTGCTAGAACAAAGTTGTCTGGTATTAGCTTGGGGTACTAGCAGATTCGCCAGTGATGGGGTTTTGTCTGGGAATAATAGGAGGTTGTGGGCAAAGGATAGTTTGATAATAGTTCAGGAGATTAAGGAATTCAAGCCAGTCAAGTTGCTTTAGGGATAGACAGTGGTGGGCATGGTATGGGGCACCTGTTGCAAATTTTGCAATTTGATTATAGCAAGTGTTGAGCTTGCCAATTTCAGTTTTGGGTAGGTTGGTGAGTATGGGTGAGGAATAGAATAGTGTTGAGAGAAGGTGAGTCTGAGCAGTTGTTATCTTAGCAGTTTGTGTTAGGAAGGGTTTATTTTTATATAGACTGTTCATTTTTTGTGAATATTTTTAATGGTTTGGTTAATATGATGATTGAATTTGAGGTTATTATTGATGGTAACTCCTAGCAATTTGTTGTGAGTGTGAGGGGAGATGATAGCCCCATCTCTGGAGACTGTGTTAAATGGAATGTGTTTGGTGGTAATTTTGGTGGGTGGGAACAGTAATAGTTTGTTTTTTTGGGGGTTTAGAATTAGGTGTTTGCTAAGAAACCAGTTTTCTGTGGTATGGAAGACTTGTTGTGTTATAGAGAGGTGTCTGAGGGTCATTGGCTGAACATACAAGTGTAGAGTCATCAGCATATTGTATTTATTTATAAAATGATTGCACTTTGAAATTTCATGTGTTTCTGTAGCTAGGGGTTTAACGGTGTGCACATGACTGATGTAATGAATTAATTAATTAATCAATTTGTTTTGTATAAGAGGAGCTTCTTTTGTATTGTGAGTTATTCCTTGAAGGCGAAAGGCCGAGGTACCAGAAGCTGAATTAAAGAAAATAGCTCCATATACATTCGTGGTTTCTGTCTCATGGTATATTTTGGTGTGTTTCCTAAAAAAATATTGCCTTCTGATTTGCTGTACCTGAATCAGGTTCACAGTATTTCCCTTATTACTTAATAGTTTCCATTTTCTTGTTATTGTTTTCCTACCAGCCAACATCAACATACTAACAATTGTTTATCACTGTTAGATCAACCTTCTGAAAAGAGAAGTCTGAGAAAGAAAGTTATTGGTGTTGCAGGTCCTTTCCCTGGCCACACCTTTGAAAATACTTCCTGTAGGTGCCAACAGCCCTGTCTTAAATTTGGATAAGACCAAAAATATGCATCCAGTCCACCATCACCCCAGAGAAACATCTCCAACAGCTATCAGACACTTTTGGATACATATTATGCAGTCCGTTGGGATTATCAAAGTAATTTATGCAAGCACTTCCAAACAGAAATTCTAAACTTTCCTGATTTGACTACTTTCAAATCTTTGTAAACTCAACCCATTGCCTAGTGTACATTCCTTTTTTCCCATTCTAAGTTCACTGGTAACTGCGGTCTCTTCTATGGCTTTAAATGGTCTTAAAGTGTCTCTTAAGTCTTCATCTGTGGGCCCCCACTTTCCATCACTATAACCCCCTCCCCCCAGTTGCAGTCTTTGTGTAACTTCAACACACTCCCTTTTTATAATGATATAGAGTTTTCTTAACCAGCTATACTTTATGTAGTCAGGGTGGCCCTTATGTAAAACCTCTCTGAATTTGTCCCATGTAATAAAAGCCTGTGCATCCTCAAAATAGTCACAACGTTTACCATGCAGATTATCCTTCACCGATTCTTTACTTCTCCTTTATGTGTAACTCCCATCACAATTGCAAGATTACAGTTCATCACCCTTTTCATTTTACTAACCAACCAATTATGGATGTTCTTCATGTTTCACTGTTGCAGTCATCACATTTGGGTTATCTGCTTGCAGGTATCCCTCAGTCGGCCTGATTATCCAAGTCTTGGGTCCTGTGTCAGTTGCTGTCTCTTCTTCCATGACATCAGGTAGTCAGGGGTATAAAACATGCAGCCGACACCATTACATCAGTCTTTCTTACCGTGCGGTGCCCGAAGCAGAAGCAGTTCGCAAGTGCCGGTCGGCCGACTCCTGAAGCTTTCATTTTCGAGTTTCAGAACAGAAGTCTTCAAAAAAGTTAAGTACCCCATTGGGGATCCTTTTTCTTGTTCTAAACTGATGCCAGTAAAAGTTAACAATTGTATTACTTATGGAAAGCAAATACCTCATAAAGATTTTCATTCGTACTGCATTCCTTGCTTAGGCCCAGACCATGACGTCCCTCGCTGTCAGTTTTGTGCCTTATTCAATCCTTGCACTATTCGTCGTCGGTTCATTTTCACATCTAACTATTTCGGTACTCGGTTTAATTATCCAGAAATGGCTTTGGTAAGCCATCCAACTACCGACATTCTGAAAAAATGTAAAGATAAAGACAGAGACCGACCGCATAGGTCCAAAGCTGCCGACGACGCTTCCGTTAAGCTAGTCACCAGTTCACCGGTACTCAGTGAAGCACTTTTGCAGCCCCTGATACCCGCTACTTCAGATTTGCAGGCCTCTACTGAGACCCATTCGGAGTCCAGTATGCCAAGAGATGCTTCTTCGATTATGGAACCTGCGGATGTCTCTCCCTTGGATGGGTCCGGAGCCGCTGTGCAGGCACTGGCTTCTGAGGGTGTATTCAGGCCTACTGACTTGCATATCAAACCAATGCCATCTTCTTCTTCAAGGCCTAAAACTCGATCCACACCTAGAAAACCGACGTCCAAACCGCATGGTCAGGCCCATATGCCTAAAAAACAAATGATAAGAATGGCTGAAGACCTTATTACTCTAATTAGGGGATGCCACCCTTCTCCCTCTAAGAGACCTAGAACTGATTTTCCTTCTGATTCTTCTGATCAGGATTCTGAAATTTATATTTCTTTTGATGACCAGGATTTGCCCTTATCTACCTATGAGAATTCTGATGCAGAGGACTCCATTCCCTCTGCTTTCCCTACAGAAGATTTCTCTTTTGGTGAAACTTTGCACTCTCTTAGGGAGCATTTCCACTGGGAAAGCCAGGATTACTCTGACTCCTAAAAGAGGCTTAGGGAATTCTTACTCCTACCTCAACATAGGCCTTTAGCTATCCCCCCTGTACTGGACATTGTAGATGATGCCTTCTTGGAATATAGCCTGGCCCCAGACATCTTACATTCGGCTCCCAGGAAACTTGACAGGTATTACAGAGTACCTGATTCTCACAGGTTCCTCTTTAAGAATCCTACTGTGGACTCAGAGACCATTTCACAAGGACCTAAAGGTATTAAGGCTACTACTGCCAAAAAACTTACCCCTCTGATAGAGATTCCAGGGCCATGGACAGATGGGGTAAGAAGGTATAAACTTTGGCTACTTTGGCCATTAGGGCCTTAAACTGAAGTACCAGCAGCATATTATTGGATTACTTAAACAGAAATTGATGTTGATTCCTGACTGTGCTGAAAATAAAGAATTACAGGATTTAATGCATTCTGTTGAACAAGTTGGTAAACATACTTTGCAGTGTGGTTTTGACTCCTTAGAGTCATTTTGTAGGGCTGCTGTTAATGGGTCTGTTCTTAGAAGGCATGCTTGGCTTAAGGAGCAAACAGATCATGTTAAAGCCAAATTACTGGATGCTCCCTTAAACCAAGACCACCTGTTTGGCAACAAAGCAGAAGAAGTTCTTAAAAAGATGCAGGAAAAAGCTAAATCTGTGCAAACTGTTAAAGGTTTCCTGCAAGTACAGCCTCCCAGATTTAGTAGGCATTGGCCTTCTAAGAATTGGTCCTTTCCTGTCTCTTCCAGGCCTTCTCGGTCCAAATCATGGAACAGAGGACCACCTAGGCCACAGTCTCAAGGTACTCACAGGCCTAAGCAGTGGGGGGATCCCACTTCCAAAGTTGGAAGTAGCAAGACACCCCCTATGGTAAACTGTCACAATGACTTAACTTTAAACCTTCCAAGCCCTGCTCAACTGACTGCACCTTTAGGGGGAAAGATCATCCTGCATGCAAAAAACTGGGAACTCATTACCCAAGACAAATGGGTTTTAAATATAGTTTCCCAAGGATACAGATTCCACTTCCACACCTTACCATCCCCAAAGGGATGGCCAGCCTACCCTCAAATCAGTGGGCAGAGGCTCAACAGCAGGTTCTCTCTCTTCTGAGTATCAGGGCTATTCAACCTGTCCCAGCGGAAGAATGGGGACAAAGTTTTTACTCCAGACTTTTCCTGGTACGCAGAAAAGACAACTCCTGGTGTCCTATCCTGGACCTATCTATCTTAAACACCTTTTTGGTAATTCCAAAATTCAGAATGCTAACTCTTCATCAGCTGCTTCCCATGCTAGGCAAAAATTCCTGGTTGGCAACATTGGATTTAAAGGAAGCTTACCTGCACATCCCAATAAGGGATTCTTGCAGAAAATACCTATGCTTCAGAGCAGGCTACATACATGCACTATCAGTTCTCTGCACTACCCTTTGAATTATCTAATGCACCCAGGGTATTCACAAAATGCCTAGCTCCAGTCATGGCATCCTGCAGGCAAAGAAATATTCAAATATACCCATACCTGGACGATTGTCTAATTCAGGCAAAAAGCCAGGACGTACTATTAAATCATCTGGCATTTGTAAAGAAACTGCTAACCTCACTGGGGTACACCATAAACAAAAATAAATCTCATTTAGTACCTTGCCAACAAAATGTATTCCTGGGAACAAGCTTGAACACAACTTCCCAGATGGCCTACCTCATGCCAGAGAAGCAAGTTTATTTGACAGCCTACTTCAAATTTCTGGCCACAAAGAACCAGCTAACTTCAAGGAAAATACTGCAAGCTCTGGGGTTCATGGCCTCTTGCATCCTACTAATTCCATATGCAAGACTGCATATGAGGAAACTACAATGGTATCTACAAAGCCTATGGTGTCAATATTCTCAGGACCTGAAATCAGTGATTCCTATCACCCCTTGTATAAAGACAGAATTCCTTTGGTGGGCAGAGGCCTGCTACTTCAACAAGGGACTGCCATTCACTCTACCCCCTGCCACCCAAACCCTAACAACAGATGCATCAGACTATTCTTGGGGGGCTCACTTGGCAAGGCAGTGCATTCAGGGCAAATGGAATCCGAGTCAAATGCACCTGCATATCAATCAAAAAAAAATGTTAGCTGTATAGAAAGCTGTGACAGTCTTCAAGGACCACATCCTTCCAGGACAATTATTGGTAAAAACAGACAACACCACTGTTATGTGGTACATAAACAAGCAGGGGGGAACCCACTCATACCCCCTCTGCAGACTAGCCATGGCTCTGTGGAACACAGCCTTGAGCTACTAAGTGCACCTACAGGCTCAATTTCTGCCAGGCAAGTAAACCTCACTGGTAGATTACCTAAGCAGAAATCTCATGGACCCACACAAGTGGAAACTGGAACCAAAGATATTCAACATGTTGAGAAACAAATGGTGGAGCCCACAGATCAACTTTTTTCCTCCCCTCAGAACTACCAGTTGGACAAATTCTGCACAAGGACTCCCCAAAGACAAGCTTGAAAGTGGATGCCCTGTCTTTCACCTGGAAAAACCTCTCAGTTTATGCCTTTCCCCCCTCTGCTTCTCCTCTCCAAAGTTCTACTAAAGATCAAACAGGACAACCCAAGGACAATACTCTTTGCACCAGACTGGCCACGCCAACACTGGTACCCCCTCTTGCGCAATGTGTTAATACTGGAACCATGGCACCTGCCTCAGATCCCTTCCCTGCTGTCCCAGCAGGAGGCCCATATTCTGCACCCCCAGCTTCAAACCCTGAACCTTGCAGCCTGGCTAATTACATGAGCTCTCCATTACCATCCCTCAGTAAGCAAATACTGGATGTCATTCTGGAGGCAAGGAGGCCTAGTACTAGAAAATCCTATGCTGGAAAGTGGAAAAGATTCTGTGCCTGGAGCCAAACTCAGGGGATGGGCACAACAGTGCCCAGTTTACTGCATATGCTTCAATACTTAACAGAGATGCTTCACAAGGGCCTTTCCTTCTCTTCTATTTAAATTCATACATCTGCCATTTCAGCACATTATAATATGGAGCCACCCCTCTTCTTTCACCCCCTGCTGAAGCAATTCCTCAGAGGGGCCAAAAATGTAAGACCACCCAGGAGAGCCCCTACTCCAGCTTGGGACCTTAACTTTGTAATGGAAAAGCTCACTCTACCTCCCTTTGAGCGAGCTTCAACTGCAGAGTTGAAATTCCTTTCTTGGAAAACAGCCTTCCTTCTAGCCATCACTTCAGCAAGAAAAGTGTCTTGAGTTACAGGCCCTCATGGCAGTGGAGCCCTTCATCATCTTCCATGCAGACAGGGGTCTCCCAGGACCAATCGTTCCTTTATGCCCAAGGTGGTATCCAGTGTGGCCCTTCATCAGTCCATTCATTTGCCAACCTTCTTTTCTAATCTGCAGAACAAAGGAGAATGAATACTGCACTCTTTGGACGTGCACAGACAACTTAGATTTTATTTGGACAGGACTAAGCCTCTCAGAAAAACTGAACAGCTGCTAGTTGCCTTTGCTGCAGGGGCAGAGGGGAAGGCCATTTCAAAGCAAACCATTTCTAAATTGATAGGCCATTGCATTCATTTCTGCTATAAGCACCATGGAAAACCTAACCCACAGGGGATAAGATCACATTCCACCAGGGCTGCATCTACTTCAATAGCCTTTCTCAGAGGTGTACCTACCAGGGACATCCTAGAAGCTACTACCTGGAGTTCTGTTCATACCTTCACCAAGCATTACCACTTGCCTATTTTCTCTAAATCCAGAGCTGGTTTTGCCACTGCAATCTTGCAGGGCCTAATAGCTGATCTTAATGCTCTCTAATTGCCTCCTCCCTTCCTCACCTTTGGGAATCTACCCAAATGTAATCACTACAACAGTGAAACATGAAGAACATAGTACAGTTGTGTACACATACCATAAATGTAGATGTTCGCGTGTATTCACTGTTGCAGTCCTGGTTACCCTCCCTCCAGCCCCCTGACATCTATTTGCTATACCTCTCTTCTTGTTTACTGTATTTAAGCTTTGTGGTGTATTTGCTTATAGTTGGAGGTGTATCCCTGTATATAATTGCTTCCCATTATGGGGACACCTGACATCTGGGGCAAGAAAAACTGATGTAATGGCATCGGCTGCATTCTTTATACCCTGACTACCTGACGTCATGGAAGAAGAGGCAGCAATCGATGCAGGACCCAAGACATTGATAATCAGGCCGGTTGAGGGCTACCTGCAAGCAGATAACCCAAATGTAATGACTGCAACAGTGAATACACTCAAACATCTACATTTATGGTCAGTGTACACAACTGTACTTTCTTGGTTCTCTGTGCCACTAAAATATCCAAAAACAATTGTTTTGCATCCATAAATAAGTGTAGGTTCATGAGTTCATAGGTTGTTACTAGGCCAATGAAAGCTAGAGCCCTTACAAGCCTAGCTACACACCCATACTGTTTTGATCCCAAGTGTCATAGGCATGTTAGTAGGTATGTAACTAAGGATTTGGGGGGGGGGGCTGTTAGGTTAGTAGTTTTCTTATTGATGGCATCTGTCCATAAGGGACATGGTGGCCAGACCAGGGGTAAATTTATGATTCCCTATCCGATTATCAAGGTTTAATTTGAATAGGGTCAGGGATGAACTCTTGTTTTATATGGATGGACAGCCTGTTCCATAGTGCAGAGATCCTTTTGGGACACATATCTGTCTCTCCAGTATGTTTTGTTTATGTCACAAGTGAAGTTCAGATCCTTGGATATAGTGTTTCTGATGCTGTTTGTTTTGTGCATGTGCAACAGATCCATCAGGGCTGGATCTGAAGAAGCCCTGTAAACTAGGCAAAGATCCCCTCTCAGCAGCGTGTAGGAAACTGAATACAGAGAGAGAGCCTTCACTGTAGGATGGTGTATTCATGATCTGAATTCTCCTACTTTTCTCCAACTGTTACAAGTGTCTTATTAGATACATGGCAAAGGGGGCATTGTATTCAATCACAGGTCTGAAATGGGCCAAGTAGAGTGGTGCAGCGGTAGCATTGTTACCTCACAGCAAGAGGTTCTCCTGTTTGATTCTCGGCTGGAGTGCGGGGAGTGCCTTCTGTGTGGAGTCTGCATGTCCTCCTCATGGTTGGGTGGGCGTTCAAAAGACATGTGTAAATGGGCGTACCTTTGTTGAAGGTTGAACGTCAAGCTGGCACCTCGGCGTTCATGAAAATCTACTGCCAATCATTAGTGGACCGGAGTTCCGCTGTGGCGACCCCTAACCGGGAAAAGCCAAAAGACAAACAACAACAACAAAAAAGTGATACTATAACTTTCTTGGTCCTAGCTGCCATACCCTTATCTTTAAGTAAGACAACATAAAAATATTTTCTTATTATCTTAGCTACATGTTGGTCTAAGGTCAGATTGCTGAATACATATGTTCCCAGATCGCTTACTACAGGGTTGGGTCTTAGGGACATTTTCTCAATGGAGTAATTAACTTGGGTAAAGTTTCCCAAAGGACATTATAGTACATTTTTTGGCATGAGGGTTATAAGGGTCTTGCTTCGAGAGTTATGAGGGTCTTGCTTCGAGAGTTATGAGGGTCTTGCTTCGAGAGTTATAAGGGTCTTGCTTCGAGAGTTATGAGGGTCTTGCTTCGAGAGTTTTGAGGGTCTTGCTTCGAGAGTTATGAGGGTCTTGCTTCGAGAGTTATGAGGGTCTTGCTTCTGTACTTTCACTGCTTTCTTTCCTGACGTTACCCATCTCAGTTGGTCCTGGTCAAAGTTTTAGTTCAAAAATAATTTCAACTATGAGGCCCTGCAGGACGGCACAGTGGTGTAATGGTAAGTGTTGTCACCTCACAGCAAGAGGTTCTCCGGTTTAATTCTTGACTGGGATGCTTTCTGTGCGAAGTGTGCATGTCCTCCCTGCATTTGTGTGGGTTTTCTCTGGGTGCACCAGTTTCCTCCCATATTCCAAAGACTTGCAGTAGGTAGAATGGACACTCTAAATTGGCCCTAGGTGTAAGTATGTGGATGCGAGTGTGTGCTACATCCACTGAGGAGGGTTGGGCCTCAGGCTAGCTACCCAGTACCGTAAAACCCAAACTTGCTATAGAAACAACAAGTGCTGAAGGGCACTCATTGCCTGATGTGCTGCATGCATGGAAGCAAATCCAGGATGAGGCCCTCCAGTATGCCCTCAGGTTCTGGCCTGCCAGCCCACGCTTCTCACTTGATAGCAATAAACAATCCCAGGAGTGTCTTGGTGTATACTTTGAGCATTCTCTAACTGTAAGAACATTGGACCTGGATTTAAGGAAATTGTACCATTTGCTGTATATCTATTTCTAACATCTACTTTTTCAGCCATATTAACACTCTAATTTTAGTTGGGCATAAGATACTTCAAGTGTTCCTTCTGTTGTTTTAAATACTTTCAACCCCCCCAGCCAGTTTATAAATTTATGCTGCCATAGCTGTGGATATTGTTGTATAAATTTTGTGGCTGATAGTTAATTGACAAAGCCTGCATCTGCTTCAGATATAGCCTCAAACCTTTTTAAAATATCAAATTATGAAGTCAGTTGTGTGTCCACCTTAGTTATGTATACCAGCAAATCATTGGCATATAAGAACAGTTTTGCTTCATCCAACTCCGGTCCAAATCCTTGCAATTGTGATTCATTTGAGGTGAAGCACAAACAGTATGGAACATATCGGGCACCCACGTCTAGTCCCCCTTGTTATCTGAAAAGAGAGAGTGAGTTCTGCATTCACCTTCACAAAGACATAACTCCGTTTATAGATATTAGTTATCAGATCAATCAAACTGTTATGGAAACCCATCATACACAAAATACTGAATAAATAAGCCCACCTTACCCTGTAAATGCTTTTTCAGCATCTAGAGTAACCACCCGAACTGGTTCATCTCACACATTTGTTTGTTTGATAAACATTAAGGTCTTAATAACATCTCGCTACATTTTTATATATAACAGTAATGCAGTGATATAGTGGTACAGGGTGTCCCCCCCAGTCAACAACACTGTAAAAACTAATAAGATTAGATTGGGCCATAATGATTGGTAAAACTTCATTCTCTTATGTCACATTGTTTGAAAATGAAAAATAAAAAGAATGGTTTAAAAAAAGTATGTTTTTGTTACTAGCTTTAATTATTGGCTTGCACTTCACCCCAAAAAATGATGTTGTTTTGTTACTGGTAAATGTGAAGCTTCTTCAGATGGTCACTCAGGATATCATATGTAATGTCTGAAGGTGTCAATATTCAATTTGTTTTTCTTACTACAATATTTTTGGCATACTTTCAGAACAATGGTTGTATAATTATTATTAAGCTATGCAGACATTATTTAAATTCAGCAATGGGACAAAGAAGGAAAGTGCCTTTGCATATGATCTTTCAGTAAAGGACATAAGATGGGAGGGACATCAACTTCAGTTTCTCACAAGATTATTGTCAAATGTTAATTTGGTTAAGAATCATATAACTTACCTCCAAAAACAAATTTATGGAAAAAAATGCAACAATAAGTCACATGATAATTTTCAAGATGTTTGCAATAAAGTGCTACTTTCTCAAAATGTTTTTGTAGCAATGCCAAATCTTTGTGTGATACATGTGACCTATCAAATGCTGTGTCCTCTCTTGAGTTAATTTACTGAATGCACTATGTACAGCACATGTGGTCTGTATCTTCGTTTAGTAAGTAGTGAACCGGACAATGTACCATGTGCAGTTATTGTTATGTAATGTTCATAATCGATCTGATCAACATCCTCGATAGGATCGCAGGAGGTTACTAGGCTAATGACTCCAGAGCCATTACAAGCCTAGCCAAGTTCAACCCATGTTCCCATGGGTGTCTGGTTCAAGCAGACACTAAAATCAGAACTTATTGCCCCTGTCCAGGATCAGCACAGGTGGAACTCCAGGGGTGAATTTCTGGTTACCGATCCAATCGTCCAAATTGTGCTTAAATAGGGCCAACAAGGGGCTTTGTTTAACATGAATATGAAGCTTGTTCCAAAGGTGGAGCAACCTCTGTGAGACAACTCTGTCTCTCCAGCAAATTCTGTTGATGCCACATACCAGGTTATGGTCCTTTGAGTGAGTGACACATTGTGCCATTTCACTTGCAAATGTGCAGCATTTCCATCAAAGCTGGGTCAGAGATTGCTCTATATGCAAGACACAGGTCGATATCTATTCAAACTACTTTCTTATGTAGTAAACATTCATGGTATATCTGGGGCAAGAGTCATCATGAGATATGCATTGTAGTTCTGGTGTATGAGTTGATTTTCTGGTGCATAAGTTAACTGTAGTACTGAGGGCAATTCAGTAATCACCTGGTACAGTAAGTGCATATCCACTAATTCTGAGATTTGTTTACCAGAAAATATCACAGAAAAGCAGGTAGCATCCACAGGGAGAGTCATGGTGGTGATATGCAGCTATACAGCAGCATAGTAGTTAGCCAGAAGATGCATGCAACTAGCTAAAGACCAGATATATGATCTGAAATGTATGTGTCTTGTGAATGTTGCTCAGCTGTCCATGTGATGGCACTGTACATAACACATATATTACCAGTTTCCTCCAGGGTTATGTGAACAGTCCATAATAACACAGTTGTTGACACTGTTTGGTCAACTGTCAATACCTTCGCACTAAAAGTGTTTTGCTGCATTGTCAATATTGGGTGCTTTATCAATAGCACGAATCGTACTGCCCACAGTTATGTACTAACACTGAGTGGCTGAACTGCTCATCTTAACTTTACTAAAACACTGTTTCATTGCATGACACTGTATTTGCTATGCCATTGTAGGTGTTCAACCAGTACTTGACAGTTGGGCTGTCCTTAAGCTCTCTTTCCGACAATACTATTTCAACAACTCATGACAGTGTTCCTACTGGTATGTCTATAGAAGTTGTATCACAAGTAAGGCTCATATGGGCTATTGTGCTATCTAGTGAACTTCAACTTCACTTTATTTGCATGTTTTACATTAAGCACAACACCAACAATAAAAAGTCATAACTCAAGCAAGCAAGTCAAACATTTGCAAGAAGGTATAATCACACAAACAACACATCAAACAGTCTCTCCCTTGAAATATCAAGGAAATATCCAAGTACTCTTTCAAGTTCCAGACCCAGTTCAAGCAATTTCTGGTTAAAGAAAGCAGATGCAAACACTGTAATGTCGACATATCAACAAACTCACATACTGCCAACTGCCTATTATCTACAATCAAATGAATAAACCAATGTCAGTCCAGCTCTAGTCAGCCTTGTACAGCCATATAACCCACAGGACTGCTTTCTAAAGTCAGAATATTGGGGACAAAGGAAGAGAGGGGTAATAATAGTGATTGTTAGAGGGGCTTCAATAGTGTCAGAGAAGGGAAAAGAGCAGTAATGGCAGAATAATGTTAGTAAGGGGCTGTTGGCAAGGGAGGAGGGTTACACTGGCATATATTTATATTCCATCAAAAACTGATATTATGGAGCTAAACACATTTTGGGGAAAACTCAGCTTTTAGCAGGAAATAATATTTATAGGTGGGGTATTGAACTTGATTTGCAATAGTGAGGATGTATCAGGGGGCCTAGAATACAAAATATAACAAAAAGGGTTGATTTTTGAAGAATGTGTTAGGTATGGAAGACCTAAATTCACTAGTAGGAACTTGGACATAATTTGATCATTATTCCCCCCGAGGGTAGAATAACTCAGCTAGAGTGGGTAGAAATTGCATTTCCCAGCAACATGTACATTTAACTGAAAGCTTTGACACACATCCAGTAACTTTTTGTGATAATGCACCAATAAAACCCAAGATAAAAATGCATTGTAATGAAGTAAAATGAGTCATTGATGCTCTCCGACCTACCTGTTAAAAAAGGGAGGGATGAAGGAATGGGTAGTGCAAATTACTCAAGACTTACTAGGGAAGATAGAAATTTCTTCAGAATCAGTAGCTAGTGAATGGGATAAAATGAAAATGGAGTTTAAAAGTAAGGTAGAAGTAAAAGAGAAAGAGTTATGGGTAAGAATTAATAGGAATTATTTAGAGGGGCTGAAAAAGATTAAAGTATAGTACAATAAGGGGAATTTCACAGAATAAGGAGAGGAGCAACTGCAGAGTGCTAAAGAGGAAAAAAGGGACTATTTGGATAATGTACATGAGTTTAGAAAGATCACTGTTAAGCAACTATTTTTTTAAACCAAAAAAATATTTATTAAATTATCACATAAGACATAAACAATCTTACATTTGTATAAATGATAAACAAATCAGATGAATTTTAATTAATTTTAGTTGCAAACATTCGTATCACAGACCCTGTTGAGAGAACTGTAGTTAACATTATAAATCACTTATAATATATCCAGTCATTGTCAGTTAAGTATTACATAGCTCATTCAAATCCTGCCTTCTTTTAAACCTCGTTCCTCATCTACATATAATGTTCCCACAATTCCCTGTAGTTTGCCCTTTCCCTTTTCTAAAGATCCCAATTCCAGTTGCTTTATCTCTGATACTATATTCATTACTTCTAGTAAAGTTGGTTTAGACATTGGTTTTCATTTTCTAGTAATTGCTTTATTGGCAGTCACCATAATTAGACTCAGCAAGGCCTTACTATGTCCAGGCAATTTCGATTCTGTATTATAGCTCAAAAATATAATTTCCTTAGTTATATCAGTTTGCTTACCCAGTATCTTTGACAGAGCAGTCTGCAGGAATCCAGTCAACTCATTACACTCCCAGAAAATATGTTCCCAGTTACCTCTTTCTTTCCCATCACCTCCAACATTTGCTGTCTACCTAAGGAAAATTTCTTTGGAGTCTACTTGGGGTATAGAATACCTATGTAAGCCCTTTCAAGCAAAGATCCTAAATCTTCTGGACTTTTTTGCATATTTGGGTGATATACATATATTCCCCCATTGTCACTTTGTGAATTGCTTATCCAATCTCTTTTCCCAATCCTTTCTAAGCTTCTCTGATTGATTCTTATAGCTATCATGCAATATTTTATATGCTCTACTAGTTATTCTTTTTTTAACAACCACTTCTGTTCTAGATTCTGCTAAAACTCTACCATTTAGGATCATCCTATTTCTTTCTCTTTGCCTGTACTGTGACATCTGTCCTTGATAGGGAAGGCAATCTATAACCTGCAGTCCAAATAAATTCATGGCATCTTCCCATTCTATTATCTTTCACTTTCTAGTTATTTGTTCCCAGTACTGCTGTGACTCTTGATGCAGATAAAACATTTGACAGAGTAAGCTGGGATTTTATGAGTAGGGCAATGGAAGCATTTGCATTCCTTGATACATTAATGAGGTTAATTAGGATTATACATGAAGAAAGGGAGGCAAGATTTAAAGTGGGAGGGTTCTTCTCCAACAAGTTGTATTCGAAGAGAGGGACCAGGAAGTACTGTCCCCTTGCCCTTTGTTATTTGGATTATATTTAGATCAATTTGCAAAAAGTAAACAAATAAATAAATAAATTGCAGATGATATTATTTTATACTTGATAAATCCAGAAAAGGAAATCTTCGTGCTGTGGAACATTCTGAGACAGCTTTAAGTCTTTTTGAGATATTAAATTAATGAATATAAAACAAAGAAATAGCTGCAAATTATGTACTCACACACAGAGTTGTTCAGCAATACCCACAGTTATGGGGATGCAATAAAATGAAATGTTTAAGAGTATGGATGAGAAAGGCTTCTGTTATGGCAGCTAAGGATATGTGAGAAGAGAATAAAAAAAAGTTAATGCAAAAACGGAGAAACTGGAAACTATTGTTAATGGATATAGATAGCAAGATACAAGCAGTGATTTTTTTTTTATAACAGTAAAAATGTTAAGTCCCTTTGGTTTTATATACTGGTCAGGCAAATTTTTATCAATGAGAGGAGCAGCTGTGGACAATAGTTAATTAATTAAAAGTTGAAGGAATTAATCTGGGAAGGTAAAAGAGCAAGAGTTTTGTGGATCAAGTTGATCCTCTCAAAAGGTCAAGTTGGTTTAGGATTACCTGATTTGAAGGTATAATTTAGAGCTACAGTCCTATACATAACACAAGCAAAAGGCTATAATTCAAAGTAGAAAGGTATGATGATGAAACGGGGGGGGGGGGGGGGGTCAAGAAATAGAGAGAAAGTGGGATTTTGGATGCATATCCTTAAGGAGAATAATAACCACCCTATACAGATTATTATATTCATAGAGTTACATATAGTATTCTAACAGCTAAGCCTATACAAGAATGGAGAAAGATGATCTTGCCAATACAAGCAGGCAAATCGAAAATAGGCAAGAGGGGGCTGGAATTTACTGGAGAAAATTGGCAAAGGAACCAAGGTATTAGGAGAAAATAACTAGAGACAGAAAGGTAATAGTGTGGGATGAGGCCAAGAAGACATTTGGATTGCAGGCTAGAGACTACCTTCCCTGTCAGGGATTGATATCAGACCACAAAGAGAAAGGGATAGTGCAATTTGTAAGTGAAAGACCTGTTCTGGTAGAGTTTTTATTTGAATCTAGAAAGAAGTTGCTGTCAAAAAGGGATAATTAGTAGGGCCTACAAAATACTGCACAGCAACTATAAGAATCAATCAGTGGAGGTTAGAAGACATTTGAAAGAGAGATTGAAAAATTAATTTACAATGAAACAACGCGAGAGGGTATACATATATATGGCTCCCAATTGGTTTAGAATTTTTGCTTGGAAATATTTTCATAGTTTTTTTTTATACCTCAAACAGACTTCAAAGTATTTTTCCTCAGGCAGATAGGAAATGTTGGAGGTGTGATGGGAAGAAAGAGTTAATGGAGAACATGTTTTTTTGGGAGTGTAATGAGCTGGCAGATTTAAAAAATTCCCAGCAGAGTACCCTGTCAGAAATATAGGGAGAGGAAATGGCTGTAACTAATGATTCTTTTGAGCTGGGGTACAGGCTCTGATGCCTAGACATGGTAAGGTCTTATTACATTTAATGCTATTGGCTGCCAAAAAAAAAAACAATTACTAGAGAGTGGAAATGAAAGTCTAAGCTGACTATAGTTAAAGTATTGACTACTGTTAAAAAGATAAAAGAAATAGAAGAGGGTTCATTAGAAAAGAAAACAAGCAAATTACATAGAAATAAATAGGAATTGTGGGAACAATGCATGCATAATAAAGTTCAGGAGGAGGAGTGAGGATTAAGGGAAGGTAGGAATTGAACATTTTCTGTAATGTTGGACTGATGACAATTATAAACAAAGAAAACGTATGTGATTTATACCACCTGGCAGTGTAAAACTTGGCTCGAGATAATTGTCACTGCTGAAGTGACACCCGACCCCATGTGCAAAATGGGAAAAGGGGTTGAGGATGGATGGATGAATGGATGGATGGAGGGATGTGATTTATAATGTAGGCAAATGATGAAGATGTTAATATGGTTTGTTTATGTATATGTGCCTGTGTCTAAAGTGACAACTTAAAGGGTTTTAAAAAATATGCCACCTCAGTTAACTTATGTAAAATAAAACAAATAAATAAAACTAGATAGAATTTTAACAAGTTCATTGCAGCAGATTCTAAATTACAAATCTTAGATAGGAGAAAAAGTGAAAATTTGCTGTTTCTAGCTGCACATTTGAAAGAGAAAATCATCAATGTGGTGGGCAAGAGTTACGTGCATGTGAAATATAATAAGTTACAAGAATAAACTCACTTCAAGAGGGTACAGACTCCTCAGGACCACTGCGTATTGTAGCAAGAGTCTTGTGGGGAATACGTTATCCGATCAAGGTAAGCTTCACCATACATAAATAAATAAATAAATAAAACAATGAGTCACTACTTTATATTTGTCAGTAAGAATCTCCCAGGAGGTGAGGCAGGAGGCTGGGTGATGTATGTTGTTTCCTCTATACCTGGAACACAGCAGCTGACTGACTGACTAAATCGCACTTTTGCCTATAAAATGTATCCTTTGCCTGCCTTCCTGTGTGTGCTGTGTCTGTCCTAAGTAAACTTCCAACATTACATGTCTTTATTCTATGAAATAACAAAAATCTAATTCTGTAAAAGTGCACCTTTATTTTGTAATCAACAAGTCCAAAGCTGGCAAAGCTAGAATAGAATCAAACAGACCTGATCTCAGCAAGGTAGAGCTGCTGTTTCAGAAAGTAGAAGGAGGAATGAGAGGGTATAGAACTCAAAACCAAGTAGTCATCATTTTACTTAACTTTGCCAAAGCAAAGGTCTTTCCAACAAGCCATAAATCAAGGCAAGATAAGGAGCTAAGGAAAAAAAAGATAGTGTTATGGTGAACTAATATGACAACTTATAATGACAAAGTGGGGTGGGGAGACCCACTGGTTGAGAAAACAGGCGGTATATTTTCCCTAGGACTATTGATTGTCAAGGCAACATGTAGCATAAAAGTAGCACACCTTCATAGGAATCAGTGTGGTTTAAACAGGAAGTGCCTATTGAGTAAATGTACTGATAGGCACATGTGTCACTCTGGTCATCTGCTGGTAATTGGGCATCAAATTACAAATGGGAAGAACGAGTGACCAAGATAAGTTGGTTGGGTGGAGCAGGCTAACTGTGGCACAGAAAAAGTAGTCTTAGGAGCCTTTTCCAAAAGGCACACTTCTCTGATAGGCAAATGTGATATTCAGAGAAATGAAATGGATGATAATAAATACTGAGTGGAATTAATAAAGAAAAATATTGAAAGTTGGAAACTGTTCATATTTTGCAAAGTTTGAGCAATAAATGTTGAGTAATAAAGTCTGTAACTTACCAAGAAGTTGTAAATAAACTGGTGATATAGCACTAACTTGTAGTGTGCTTTTTTCTAGAGGGGAGTCCTAATGGACAAAAGAAGGTTCGTCGATTGTCTCATGAAATATCGTACACTCAAAAGAGTGAACAAAAAATCACAATAACTTTAGAGCAAATCTAAAATGATAGAAAACTGCCCAAACTAAAACTAATGTTTTTGCAGGGAGCACATCACCCTGCAGCCTCCGCAGCTCCTGCTAATTAAATATACCAACTCAGAGATCGCACAACAGCAGGGTGAGGGCAAATTCCTTAACCTTGTGCAAAGCAATCTCATATAAAAAGCTGCTGGCAAAACCACCATTAAAAAGAATGTTTGTTCTTATGAACATTTTTTTGCATTACTGAAAACATTTGCTGATATGAGCGCTCACTCTTGTAGTTTATAGCCAAATTACCAAATGTATATTTTTGTGCTAAGAAGTATAAAACTATCCAGTCATGGATACAACTTGGTTTATTGCACTGAGCATGCCCATTCATACATATTTATTCTGAGTAATTTTTATAGTCATATTAGTTCAAGATTTAATGAAATGTTCTTTATAAGTAAAACTCTATGGATCTAGACCACTGTACTGACTGTGCCTAGCTGTAACGATGAAATAATGAAAATGTCCAGGTTTACTCTGACCATTACTTGTTGTCTTTTAGCTTAACTAGCACTAAGCCAAAGCCAAAAGAATACAATGTCACATTGAACTGTAATACTCTGTACTTACATTCCAAATGACAGAATATTAACTCATAAGGTGTACAGAGATTCCCTAGTTTCACATCTAGTACAACACAGTGCAGGATTTTGCTATAATGCCTGTGTGTAAACATTTTCTTTTGTACAAATTATCAAAATGATGAGAACGTGAGGTAGTACAAAACTTTAAGTTCAATTAGGTGTCCTCATGAAGTGAAATGTAAGAACACCTGTGCTGATGGTCATGGTTTTTGTATTTATGTCTGTGTGTTTACCTGTATGTGCGTGTGTGTGCATGTGTGCATGTGTGTGTGCATGTCTGCGTGTGTGTGTGTGTGTGTGTGTGTGTGTGTGTGTGTGAGAGAGAGTGTGTGTATATGTGGGGGGTTCTGGCCCAGATGCTAGCTAATGTGCCAGTCCCTGAGCAGTTTTCTTGGCATTGCTAATCCTTTTAATAGGAAACTATGTGAAGCAAACCAATAATTTGGGAAAGGTTTAGAAGGATTTCTGTGACTTCTGGCAATGACAGCAGCCATCGGCACACTCCTGGTAGGCGTTCAGGTATCACCATTTTACTACTATATTTTACTTGGCAAATTAGGGCTCCATGAACTTGCTTTACTCCTGGTGTGTTATATAGCTTTTTGTACATGGCTAAACAGTATTGCTAATAGTAAGAAACCAGAATAAATATGAAGACTTCATATGTTAGGCTGTAGTTTTTCTATATTGACTGTTTGTAGTACTTCATTCCTTTTACTTTTGAAAATGTTTTCTTTTATGTGTATTTGACATGTTTGAATTCCTTACACAAGTATTTTCTTCTTTCCCCAGATATTCTTAAAAAAATGACATTTTAAATCCATTATTTCTAGTTTTCTGTGTTATTGCCTCTACTTGGACAATGCTTTCACAGTTTTGTATGACAAAAGTTAAGAACACGTACATGTTGTGTTACACATTTAGAATTCTTAATGAGCAGCAGGGATATGTGAATTGTGAATGCATTTACCAAAACGTAATTTTATGCTGCTTGTAACTGGTTTGTGTTCTGTCTCTTTCTCTAGGTTTTGGCGGTATGTCTAATTTCAGAAGGACAGCAGCTCTATCTGCACTGGAGCCACAAGGTAAGCCAAGTGTTCAGCCCAAAAGTCTTATTTTTTTCTTTTGTAAATAATGAGAATAGAAAATCTTTGTTAGTTTTCAAATTAAGTTAATTCCATGTGATTATTCATTCTCCAGAGCCCTCTTTAACAAATTGGGGCTTGTAGGATAGCTGGAGCCACACTGTGAGGCAACAGTTCTGTTACACTACTATGCCACCACCTGCTTGACCAAATTGTTTTTCCATACACACACACACACACACACACACACACACACACACACACACAAGTTATTTATTTATTTATTCTTGTTTATCAGGGTGTTTACTCATAGTGGGTTCAGTCACAGCATGGGTAAACCAGTCTCTACAGTTTAGAGTAAACATATAGTCAAAGTTAATATTAAAGAGATTTGAATACATTTGTATGAAACTTACACAGTATGTATAAAACAGTTAGCCATACTTTAGACATGTTGAATGAGAAACGGGGACAGCCCAACAGGCCTGAAGGTTGGGAGAATAGTGGAGGAGGGACAGGTGAGTGAGGGATAGGGAGACATTTTTGGAATACAAAGGTGAGTGAGATGGGTGTTTTTAGCAGCACGGTATCTGTTTTCAGGTGAAGATGATTTATTAAATGATATGAACACTTGAGCTGATGGTAGAGTTTATTGTTGGTGGTGTAGACCTGAAGTTTAAAATTAAGAAAGTGGGTATTTTCTAGTAATGCTTACAAGTACAGGTAGGAATTCACTTTAATGAGAAGGGTGCCAAGAGGGTGAGTGGAGGATAGAGAGACAGAGAGAGCACAGTTCTTGCAATGCCTTTGTGATGTTCCAAAGAAAATTAATGTAGTTTTGCTTTATTTTCCACTTAGTTTGTTTCTGGCAAAACAAATGCAAATGTTTTGCAAGTCTTTTTAGATGATACTTAGAAGGTTTATAAGGTTAGCTGAAACTCCAAGAAGTAGGCCCATTATCAGGTTAAGGAGCTAAGTTTACATGGTGTAGGTCAGACAGAAGATAATAAATAGGATTCACAAACTGAGGTACTCAGGAAAAACACAACGTAGGAGAAGAGAGAATGATGCTGAAACAAACTTACAAAGGTCTGTGATAAAGGTAGTTTGAGAATTATCTCACTGTATCAGAGGGAAAAAAATGCATTTGTATTATATTTAGCTAGAAGGAACTGACCAACGGAATAATGTTTTTCAGGACAATGAAAACAGCACTTATAAGAATGTTTTTATCCATGTCTGAATATTCTGCCAGTTGATTGAAATAATGCAGTAGTATTAAAATAAATGTGAAAACTTGTTGCTTGTGTATTACAATATGACCATTCTTTAAAAGTTGAATTTTATATAGTAATTTTTCAGAAATTATTGCCAGATGGACAGCTGGACACCACAAAAGTGTTTGGGGATTGCTGAGTTACGTATTTTAGGAAGACCAATAGTAACTGCCCACTTCCATCATTCTGGCATAATTCCTGTAGAAACAGAGAGACATAAAATGATTGGAGGATGTAAATGTAACTTCTTTAAGGAATCTGTGGTAAAGAGAGCAAAAAGAAATGGAAGTTGTGGGATTTCTGTTGGAAGTAGGTGTAAAAAATGGTTAAGAAAGGATTAATGTGAAATGAAAGATAGTAAGGGTCCATAGGTATAAAAGCTGCCTAGGAAGTAATCGACTGTGGTGTTGTACTTAGATGGGCAAAAAGTCCTTATACATTTTAACGGACTGCTCAAGAGAAAGTGAGTTATTACCTTAACCCAGAAGAGGAGGACATATGCTTTGTTTAATTTGTCATAGGAAGTTTTTGATTTCATGTCAGGAGGGTTTTGGATTGTTTAATAGAGCCTGTTGCTGGGCTATACAGTATATTGACTTGGCTGTTGTTGTTTGTGTTCTAAGGTTCATGAACAGAATGAGGCAGATAGGGCTTAGGGTGGATTACCGAATGTATCAAACTTTGTTAAATTGGTGTTCACATGTTTGCAGATTAGTACTAGGCTTACTGCCCTTGTGGGCCATTTTAAGCCTAGCCAGTTATCCCATATGAAAACCAAACTCTGCACCTTGTGTCTGTAAGATAAACAATTTAGCCATTATGCCAACCTCCCTATTTAATTTTAGACCTGGAGTAAGTGAAGGGTAGTGACATTTCAGTATTCTTTAGATGTATGAATAAGCAGACTGATTTGTGTATAAGAACTTAAGAAGAGAAGAACTAAAGGACACTTGGAGTCAAATATATAATGCAATGGGGAATGTAGTGTGCATGTGTGTGTGTGTGTGTGTGTGTGTGTGTGTGTGTGTGTGTCTGTGTGTGTGTATATATGCATGTGCGCACGCATGTGTGCATGTGTATGCATGTGTATACATGTGGGTGTATATGTGAGAGGTGGAGAGGGGATAGCCAAGAAAAAACAGTATGTATATGCCTGTATATGAGGGTATATTTATACTAGATGTAATTTAGAGTGAAAGAAAGAAACAGAAACTAGGTGCTGTAAAAGAAAGTTTAGTTAGCAGAGGAGGAGGAAATAATAAAGTTAGTGAAAATGAAGGATTAATGTGATTTGTGTGAAGGCACCAGCACAAATACTGTAAAGATAGAGTAAATAAAAGAATAGAGCAGAAATTATTTGGTACTAGAAGTTTTTTTGATCTAGACAAAAGTAGTAAATTAGTAGATTATTAAGGTTCCCACCTTAGACTGAAGTTTCAATGGGATGTTTATGCTGAGAGTTTGATGAGAGTGACATTAGAGATAGTTTGCTGAAGAAGAGGAGAGAATGTCAACCGTGACTGAGCTTTCACATATTTTCAGAGATTAATTGAGGACTTGATGCTTACTAAGAGGGGAAAATGCATTCAGGAACTGGAGTTTTGTAATGCTACAACCTGAAGAGACTCAGAAAGCAATGTGATACATACAGAGCTGAAAGGGTGAAAATTTTGGTTGTTTGCCACGAAGAAAAAGTAGTGCATGATAAATAAAAGTAAGAGAAAGGTAGTGGAAGAGTACTGTGGAGATGCAGGAGTAGTATAAGTGTTTTTTTTTTTTTTGCTGCCATTAAAAAAGATCCAAACAAAACTGAGATGGAGTAGAGAAGGGGAATAAGTTATAACAGTAGTTCCTCCACGGCTGTTGTCAGAAGAGACTAAAAGAAGTAAAATGTCTTGCTTTTGACAGAGGTGGTAGTAGCACAATAATGTTTAGATTGCTGTAGTAGGTGCTAAGGTATACATGTGTTTGGAGTACAAGAAGGAACTTGAATGGAAGAAAACGACAAGAGGACAGGAGTTTAGAGTGAGAGGACAGGGGTGAGGGTAATACAGAGTTAGGACTAGGTGACTTAGTAGAGGCTGAGAAGGTCAAGGGGGCACAGGGGCATAAAGCTCTGAATACTACTCAGGCAACCTGATTTCAGGTAACATCTCAAGTGCCTAAATGAACTGGGGGGGGGGAGTATGGGAGTGAGTGCCCATTGTTGGCTTACTTATCTGGGGTGTGGGAGGATATAGCTCTGGCTTGTCACGTGGGTGACACTTCTTCTGAGCAGTTGGTGTTCCACCTGTGAAGTACAAGCCTGTGAGCATGAACTGCTATAGTGCATATGCATATTATTGTTTATGTTTATTGACCTGGGCTGGACGGCGCAGTGGTGCAGCGATAGCGTTGTCATCTCACAGCAAAAGTCTCCATTTCGATTCTCAGCTGGGGTACCTTCTGTGTGGAGTCTGCATGTCCTCCCTGCATTCATGTGGGTTTCCTCTAGGTGCTCCAGTTTCCTCCCACGTTACAAAGACATGCATCTGGAGCCCTTCTCCCCGGGCCTCCGCTGAAAATTGGCTTCGTTCCAAGTCAGAATTTCCCGGTTAACAAATGTTAAATAAATAAATAAAAATAAATAAATAAATAAATAAATTGACATCTGTTGACTGGGAAAGTCCACTGGGTCAGAAACCCATTTTCAGTGGAGGCCCAGGGAGAAAAGCTCCATAAGAATTACAAAGTTGACAACTTTAACATAAGTTTAACAAATGTTACGCATATAAGAGGCAAACATAGTACAAATCAGCACAGCACAGACTTTACATTAGTATGCATTAGGAGTCATTAAGTACAGACAGAATAAAAATTACATGTAGAACAGTATGGACATTCAAACAGTACCATCTGTAGTGTGAGTAAAGAAAAATATTGCATCGTTAGGTCTAAAAAAGATTGTAGGATTGGTTATTGTATGTTGCACAATCCTAATATTTAGTTAATGGGCTGCCTTAAGGTGGTTGGTTTGTGTGGCAGTTGCTGGACGGTTTATTTAGGTACTGTGATTTTACTGCTTTCTTAATGGTTTTTGTGTGGTCAGTCTGAGTTATTTGGACCGGTACATTATTCCATAATTTGGCAATGCTATGGGAGTGCAAACATTGTTTTGCTTTTTTGTTGGGTTTTGTTATGGTTAACAGCTGTTTGCAAGAGGATCTTAGTGTTTGGGTAGGAGCATATATTTGTAGGAATTGAGTTGAGTGCTGGGTAGTCATTGGGTCTGAAGATTAGTTATTGGGCTAAGGTTAGTTGGGTATAGTGGAGATGGTAAGAAAACTCTAGCCAGTTCAGTTCAGTAATAGCTTAGCAATGATGTGAAGGGTAAGGTTTTCTGGAGGCAAATTTGGCTATTTTACAATAGCAGGATTGAAGTTTATTACTAAGGATTGAGTGAAGGTTAGTAAAAATAGCACTACCACATAGCAGGGAGGGGATGAGTAATGTACTGGCAAGTTTTGTTTTGGTGTAGTTATGCAGGTAAAGTCTGGGGCAATATAGTTTGCCTAATTTAAGGTGTGTTTTCTCTATTGCATTGAGAATATGTGGTTCATATATGAGTTTGTCATCTATTGTTATGTCTAGCAGGTTGGCTGTTTTCACTATTTCGATTTCTGTACCATTGTTAGCAAGGATTTTAAAGTCAGTGTTTAGTGATTTTGTAGAGAAAAGTAAACTTTTAGGTTTTTGGGGGTTTAACATAAGTTGTGCACTAATAAGCCATGATTCGATAGAAGTAAAGGCCTTTTGTGTAACTGTGAGGGGATCTGAGAAATTGTTGGAGGTGGATATTAGCATAGAATCATTGGCATATTGGATGAGGTTTTGGATGTGGGGGGCTTTGTGAAGATCATTGATGAAAGTATTAAACAGTAGCAGTCCTAAAATGGATCCTTGTGGGACCCCTATGTTGTTAGCTTGATAATCAGATTGTGCATTATGCCACCTTACTGATTGTTCCCTGTTGTTTAGGTAAGAGGTAAACCATTCAAGGGATTTTGGGGAGTATCCTAATTTCAATAGCTGATTAGTAGCTTATTATTTGATACTGTGTTGAAAGCCTTCGATAGATCCAGTAAGATTACTGAGGTAGGCTGACCAGCATCTATGGCTTTGTTAACAGTGTCAGAGAAAGAGAGCGGGGTAGTGATGGTGCTATGCACTTGACGGAATCCATGTTGGGTAGGGGATAGAAGACCATTATCAGAGAAGTGTTTACGTATTTGTGTGTGAACACATTTTTCTAAGATTTTTGATAGCGGAGAAAGTATAGAGATAAGGCGATAGTTAGAGAGGTCATGGGAGTTTCCACCTTTGTGTAGAGTAGTAATAATGGATTTTTTCCATAAATGGGGTCATAGGATTCTGAGATAGGGGAGATTTATAAGAATGCTAATTGGATATGCAATTGCACTAGCTGCTAGCTGTAGATATTCTGGGAGAAGATTATCTGCAGAAAGTGAGCAAGGTTTGAGTTTGTTTAAGAGCTTCAAGATCAGAGAGGTGGACACAGATTGGACTGTAAAGGAATAGGCTGATGGAGTATTAGTGGCATTGTCTACAGGGGGTGTTGTTATTGACAAGTAATGAGTTAGTAGTATATTGGTGGTTTGAGTTAGGGTCAGGTGGGGAGTCTTCGAGTAGCTTTTGAATGGTGGAGATGAAATGGGGGTTAAAGTCATGGGAGATTTGTTGTGGAGTTTTTTCAGATGCAGGGGGTGGGTTTTGTAAGGTGCCTGGGTTGAGAAGAGCGGAGACAGAACTCCAGAACTTTTTTGGATTGTTATATGAAGTAGATAGTTTAGAGGAAAAGTAATTATTTTTATCCTGTATCACTAATGTTTTGGCTTTGTTACAGAGTTGTTTGTAGTTGAGTTCATTCTGTTTTATTCTATCTTTCAACCACACTTTCCAGGATTTGTCTCTAAGAAAGAGAGTTTGTTTAGTTTGTTTGTTTGTTTAGTTTGTTTGTTAACCAGGGGCCATGATTAATTTTTGTCCTCTTAGTACGTGTTGGCGCTAAACTGTTGAGAGTATCTAAAAAGAGTTTGTTGAAGTAGTCAACAGCCTCGTCTAAGGGGAGGGTTTTTAGTGGGTTCCAGTTTGGGGCTTTTAAAATGCGTATAAGTCTGTTTTGGTTGAAGTGGGCAAGATTCCTGGAGGTTCTATAAGAATGTGCTTTGATTGTTTGAGGGTGAGTCCTATAGGTATATACTGGGAGGTGGTCACTTAGAGTGTTTGGTAAGGTGCCTGAGTTTGTGTAAATTTCAGGGTGGGATACTAGCATACAGTCTAAGGCTGATTCAGATACTGTTGATAGACTATGGGTAGGAGTACTGATAAGTTGTGTGAAGCTATGCAAGTTTATACTATTTGCTGGAGAGAGGGAGATTAGGTTTAACCAATTAACATTGGTGTCTACTAGGATTATAGTTTCATGTGAGATATTCTGATTTAGCCAGGATAGAAAGTCTTCTAGTATGGGAATATTTTGGCCTGGGGAAATGCAGACTACTGCAATACATAGATATTTGCTTTTATTTATATGAAGGGAAGTGAGTAAGAGTTCTAGCTTTCTGAAAGTGGGGATTTGTTTTGGATGGGTTGTCATTTGTAGCGAGTTTTGATAGATTAATGCTACACCACCACCCTTTTTATGGAGTCTATCGGAATGAATAATGTTATATCCTGGATAGGGAGAATCTCAGTATCAGCAATATATGGTTTTAGCCATGTCTCAGTTACTGCAACAATGTTTGGTATTTGGATAGTTAGCCAGAGCATGAAATTCAGTAATTTTATTACAAATACTATGTGTGTTTATTGTTATTAGGTGAAGCTGTTGGTCTTCTGGATTTGTGGTGGATGTAGGATAGATTGGACTAGGATTTGGATGGATATCTCCACATCATGTTAGTGAGTGGAGAAGGGGAATAAATGTGTGAGTTTGCTGTCTCTGTGAGATGGGTTTATGGAGTAGTAACAGACATGATTTAAATTTGGGGATGGGAAGTAGTAGTTTTAGTCTGGCTATAGTAATGATACAAGATACAAGTAGAGAGGGAGAGATGTTTGAGTAACTAAGTTTGTTAAGATTTAAAGGAAGGATTTGTGTGCAAGAGGTAGATGGTGAGGGAAATATGGTGGCATTGTGGAGGTAGCTTGTATTAATAGGAGTAGAAGTATAATATGGGTCATAATGGAAATAATGCAGGGTGTGTAGTGGGGTGTATTGATTGGGGAAGCCATAATGAAAGAGATAAGTGTGTAGGTATAGAAGATTGGGGTGGCTATTTTAGGTCTGCTAAATGTGGAGGGTATTTATTGGCTGATTAATGAATAGGAGGGCCAAGGAGAGAATAAATGTAATGAAAGTGGGGGTGGGTGGGAATGGGGGTAGGGTAGAGAAGCGAAGTGAGCCAGAGCGTAGTGGAGGGTGAACAGACTGGGGATGAGCTGGACCTCTAAATCTGTAAAGCAACCATTTAAGCTACATAAAATATACCTCCAGGTTCTAGTAAAGTGCAGGTAAAAAAGGCAGAAATACTTCACATAACACACACTTTCTGTTTTGTGCAGAGATTGAGCTATTTGTCTATAACAGCAAGTCCGTGAGTCAGAGTTTGTAAAATAATGTAGTAAAAAAGAGATAGACTAGCTGATAGAGAATATATGGCTATATAATAGGGAGAACTACTAAGCAACAAGGTAGGGGTAAGAAGAGATATTAACAGGCCAGGCAATATGGGAAAATGTGGCAACAGAGCAGTGCAGTAACACTACAAGTAAGAATAGCATGTAATTACAGAGTATAAGGGGAAGCACAGTCATTAAAGTAGGGAAGACTTATTTTGAGAAAGAGAGGTATAGAGAGGTTACTTTGCAGTGAGCTTCCTGGTGTGGCAAAGACTATTTATATAATAAAAAGTATAAAGAGCTGAACATACAGTGATTACTAACAAACTTGTTGTTTCAGTTGTAGAGGGTCACCCAAAATGCTGCAAGAAAGCTTGGTCGCTGTAAATGCAGTTCTATTGCCGAGGGTGCAACTTGGGTGGGATATTGGTTGTTATGCCCTCTAGGTGCAAGGCATAAGTGATTATTACCAAACTTGTTTCAGTTGTAGAGGTCACCCAAAATGCTGCAAGGAAGCTGGTTACTGTAATTGCAGTTGTACTGCTGAAGATGAATCTTGGGCGGGATAGTGGTTGTTATGTCCTCTAGGTGCAAGGAGTACGGGGAGACACACTGTAGAGGAAACAGTCCATGCAAAATTGTCACTCTCTTAACTTTTAATAGAATTTACAGTTGTATTTAAATTTCTGTGGTGTCTAGCCACCCCCCCCAATATTTGAGGATTTGCTTGTTAGTGTAGGGTTGTTCAGAAGCATAAGTCACAAAATTGGTATTACTGCACGAAAACTATATCAAAACCAGCACTGTTCACGCCAAAATCCTTTATTGCAAAGCTTTCAGGTCTACACCCTTCATCAGTACATGTATAAATCAATTTTATCACTGTTTAAAAAGGGGAGTATTATCAAATCACATTCTTCAGCCAGCCTATCATCCTAACCAACATACAAATCTTAAAAAAATATATACAATTTAATTCTAAAACTATCTAAAAGTCATACACATTAGTCTAACACTTAAAATGTGACATTTAAACATTGTGGAATAGCATAAAATCAATTTAAAAAACATTTTAAGAAATCATTAAATTCTCTCACCTTGTCTTTTTACTAAGACCGGTTTTAAACTGACCGCATTATTAAGACCAGGGTTCACATCAGCTTGAAGCCTAACAATCCATTCATATTCCCTTAATTCTAAAGTGTTGTTTATATCACCCTTCCTTACTCCCATCTCTACATTGCACATAACCCTAAATTTAAACCTATGTCCTTCACCATTATCTATAATGTGTTTGCTTAATGCATTCGTTGGAACTTTTCTTCTTATCTCAGACTTATGTTCTATTATTCTTTCCCTCAACTTCCTAGTGGTCTTACCTACATAAAATGATGTACATGCCACGCATGTAGCTAGGTATACCACCTGGGTTGCATTACAACTTGTCAGGGCTTTTAGGGTATATATGCTTCTTTAAGAACTGGATGTTTATAGATGTCACCTCCCTCATATAAATCTTTAAAACATGTACAATTGTAACACTTCCTTGTACCCACCTCTCTGTGCACCTGTATTGTTTCTTCTTTAAAGTCTTTCTAACAAAGTTTCTGCTTTAAAGTTTCTGAATTCCTGTAAGCGTACTGTGGTTTCTCACCTACTATTAACTTTATTTCAGGCATTGCCATCAAAATAGGACAATTTCTTTCCACTATGCTTCGTATACTACTTGTGTTGAGATTGAATGTAGTAAGATATCTCACTATTTTCTCTTTACATTTTGGTTTATCACTAAATTCTACCTCACCATTAGAAACTGGTTTATACTTATCGGCTCTACCTTATGTCACCTCATCATAAATACTATCTATAACATGATCCGGGTAACCATTCCTCTGAAATTCCTGCATCATTTCCATAGCTTGCTCCTTAAAACTATCATCCACTGTATTCAATTTACTAGTTCTTATCAATTGTGCTTTCAATACACCTTTAAACGTATGCAGTGCATGCATACTATCTCTGTTAATGTACCTAGAGGCATCTACCTCTTTCTTATAAATTGTAGACTCCAGCTTATTCCCATTTTTATACAAACACACATCTAGGAACTCTATTTTTTGACTTGATGCTACCATTTTAAACTTCAGAAAACCCGTGGATTCATTAAGATATGTTACAAAGTTTTCTAATTGTAACAGGGAATCACTCCAAACCAAAAAAACAGTCGTCCACGAACCTCCTATAAAATTTAACATTGGCTTTCATACCATTTGCATCATCGAGTATAGAATACTTCTTCCATTCATAAAGCACCAAATTTGCATAAGTATTAGCTACAGGAGTGCCCATCGCAACTCCTGTTAATTGTAGATAAGGCACTCTATCAAAAATAAAAACATTATTAGTTAACACTACTTCAAGCATGGTGCATATATTCTCAATTTCCCTGCTATACATTTTAACCTCACCATTCAAAAAATCATGAATAGCATTTAATCCATATTCATTAGGAATCACTGTGAACAGTGATGTGATGTCTAATGTCACCAGGATGTGACTCTCTCCTAAATTATTCAAATGCCAATTATGGAGGTCTCGCAGAAAATTGTTAGTATCCTTCAATACTGTAGTACATCTATCCAAATATTTCCCCAGAACTATCTGCAAATATTTGGAAATAGGCTGGGTCACCCAACCACCACCTGAGACTATGGGTCGCAGCGGTGGATTCACCAGATTTTTATGTATCTTAGGGATGCCGTAGATCTGTGGTATTCTAGGGCAGGGCACACTTAAATAATTAAATAAGTCTACTGTTATATCATTATTAAGTTGTAACTCATAGATAGTCATATTCACATTTACAATGTACCTATTAACATCAACAAAGGTAATTTCTTTAAAGGTTAGTGTATCATTCAGTATACTTTTGAAATTCATCATATAGGTTTCCCTATCCATAATTACGACTGCTCCCCCTTTATCAGCTTGTTTTATCACTATCTTGTTGTTATCTTGTAGTTCTCTCAATGCTGTATACTCAAAAAATGTTAAGTTATACATCTTCTTCTTATTCATTTTCCTATAATAAGCCCTTAACTCATTCTCAACAATATTAGAGAAGGCGATCAGTACTGGACATAACAATGGTGAAAACACACTTAACTTTTTACAGACAGACGACTGCATACAAGTTTCCTTAAAAATCATCTTCAAGCCGACATTTCTAACAAACAGCTTCAAGTCCATTACTGCCTGTACAATATTATCATTTGCATTAGGGATAAATTTCAAACCCTTGCTTAAAAGGTTTATTTGCGCTTCAGTTAGTAATGAAAGCGAAAGGTTAACAGTACCTTTTAACATTTGAAAGAGTGCCGGGTTACCTTGCTGTTTGCTACCGGGCTGCTGTTCTTCCTCTTGATCCCTGCATTCAATTGTTGAGTCTGCTGTTGTATTGGTGCAGCCTTCAATGTAGAATTTTGTTGCACTGATATTTTCTCTGGCTGCTTCAATTGAAAAGGGGAAAAAGAAGTGATTTCCCTTTGTACACTTTTCTCTCTGATGTTATGTGGACTAAACAGGATATTCAGTTCCTTTACTTTCGAACATTCGGCGCTATCGACTACAGCGCTTCCATGATGCTCTGTAGTAACCGGCACCTCATTAATTGGGTCTTTAGTAGGCTGCCCTTGCTGCTGATTGGACTATTCCATATTTGTAGTACTAAGAGCTTGCTTCTGGCTGTTCTGCCCGGTCAAAGAATTCAAAGTTAATTGCTGTATCTCAAATGTATCTAGTTGATCAATCGATCCCATTCCTCTACCTTTAGATGGCAACATTCTTTCTTTGGACAAAGAAAAGTGATTATCAGTTCTCGGCCAAGAGAAAATATGTCCGTTTTTAAAGTCATTTACATCCCTTTGAATCTTATTTTTCTTTTTGTGTTGTAAACGCATATCTAATGCATAAAGCTGATCCAACGCAGTCTTATATAGCTCAGAAAAATCAACATAGCACGGCATATTCAATATACTGTTTTCTAAAGTGTCTATTTCTACTAGCAATTTATTCTCAATGGGCTCAAAAAAAGTATTCATGAGCCTCATATAATCTGTGCTCAATTTAAGGTTCAATTGCTGCCATTGCATGAGAAGTTCATTATAGGTATTTGCATATGAAGGCATTTTTAGAATTCTCAGCCCTCGTGGTACTATGCCCAACTCCAAATAAGCTTGAAAGCTTAACCGTTGCCATTGGAGTTGCTTGTAAGTTTGTACTTTCTTCTCTAAAGATGTCAGCTTTTCTTTAAACTCCTCCACTGTCTGGTCAACGGTTACCAACACAGGAGGTGCATTAAATACCATTTTTGACAGTGGATTTTCTTGTAGTCGCAGCAACCTTTTCACAGAACCATTCAGTTCTCTCTGCATACTCTCCGAAGCGTTTAACAAACTCATAGCTGGCTGAAACTCTCCCTTGTTTTGACGCTGGCAGTGATAACCAAACTCAAAAACAAAAGTCACAAAATTGGTATTACTGCACGAAAACTATATTCGAAACCAGCACTGTTCACGCCAAAATCCTTTATTGCAAAGCTTTCGGGTCTACACCCTTCATCAGTACATATATAAATCAATTTTATCACTGTTTAAAAAGGGGAGTATTATCAAATCACATGCTTCAGCCAGCCTATCATCCTAACCAACATAGAAATCTTAAAAAAATATATACAATTTAATTCTAAAACTATCTAAAAGTCATACACATTAGTCTAACACTTAAAATGTGCCATTTAAACATTGTGGAATAACATAAAATCAATTTAAAAAACATTTTAAGAAATCATTAAATTCTCTCACCTTGTCTTTTTACTAAGACCGGTTTTAAACTGACCGCATTATTAAGACCAGGGTTCACATCAGCTTATATTGACTTATATATGTACTGATGAAGGGTGTAGACCCGAAAGCTTTGCAATAAAGGATTTTGGCGTGAACAGTGCTGTTCAGAAGCATGACAGTCCACCCCATGCACACTCCCCACCAAATCACACTCACAGACATACTTGTCCATGCACACTTACAAACCAAACACACACACACACACACACACACACACACACACACACACACACACACACACACACACACACACACACACACTGCCTTACTTATCCCTACGTAAACCTCCCCTCCCCTGCTGTGACCACCCAGGCAGACATACAGTCAAATAGAGAGACACACACTCACCTCAGGACACATTCCTTTCCATATACTCATACATACAGCTGCACACATGGACACACTCACAACCTCCCCACCACTACCTGGACACTAAACTTCCTGGTACTTACCTTTAACGTGATTTCACCCATTGAAAGAAGTGGGTGAACTTGAACTTTTGGCCAAGTTAATTAACTCACCTAACTGAGCTACCTTACGCAGTCGAGCAGTGCTCTGAAAGTACTTGGCTTTATAAATGCCTTACCACAGATATTTCCAGAGGAGAGTGCATAATGGATTAGCATAAGCCAATTCCGGAGAATGTCTCATTACCGTATAGCTCCGCCATAGAGATGGCCCAACATGGTGATCCTACAGATTATATAGTATCACTGTGGGTATGTTTCTAAATCAGAAAGGGACACTGCCAATGTTAGCAGTCCATGTTAGGGCTTACTAATGGCAGTAGCCATTCTGAGTCCAGCCCTACGTGCTCACTAGAAATGTATAGACATTACTATTGGGAGAGCCACATACTCAGTCTATAGGTTCATAGGTTCATAGGTTCGTACTAGGCTATCTGCCCTAGGGCATTTATAAGCCTAGCCAGAGTGTGTGTGGCTTTCACCACCCCTTAGGATGAGAATACTATGCCCTTTTAGGGTTTAGTTTACTGTGCCTCTGTCTAGTAGTGACACAGAGATGACCCCCGGGGTAAACCTACGATCTCCCATCCACTCGTCGAGATTTCTCTTGAATAGAGTCAGTGAGGGGCTCTGCCTAACATGGACTGGGATTCTGTTCCAGAGTGTAGGGAGCCTCTGGGTTATGAATCTGTCCCTCCAGCACGTCCTATTTATTTCTGTGTTGAGGTTTAAGTCTCTTGTTCTCGTGGCTCTGATGGATTTGGATTTTCTGAGGTGGAGCATGTCCATTAATTCCGGATTGGACATGGCCTTGTACGTCAGGCACAGATCACCTCTGAGTAGGCGGTATGCGACTGAATAGAGCTGGAGTTTTTTCAGTCGGGCAGCATATGACATATGTTTAAGACCCTTTATCCTCTTGGTGAGGAACTTTTGGGGTCTTTCCAACTGCTGCAGGTGTCGGGTGAGATACATCCCAAATGGGGCATTTTACTCAATCATTGGCCTGATGAGAGAAGAGTACAGGGGCACAATGACCTCTCTTGATCTAGATGTGAAACCCTTCATGATAAGGTGGGCAATATAGAAGGTCTTCCTAACCACTTTGGCAATGTGAGTGTCAAATTAGAGGTTACTGTCAACCTGGGTCCCTAGGTCCCTGATTACCACCTATGTGGTAATTTGTTGGTACCTTGTTTTTCCCAAAGGGTATGACTATACATTTTTTGGTGTTCAGTTTAAGGCCATGGCTCTGGCACCAATTATCCATTTCTATGAGGCCTCTCTGAAGGATGTTTGTGTCCGCTGGAGTATCAGTTATGGCGCCCAGTTTGCAGTCATCTGCGAACTTTGTCAGCCACAATCCTCCTATGTTTGCCTGTACCTCGGAAAAATAAATGCCGAACAAGAGGGGTCCCAGGACTGAGCCCTGTGGGACACCGCTTGTGACTGGCTTAGAGTCTGACATAGCTCCAGCAACTCTGACCCTGTGGGTTCTTTCCTTGAGCCAGTTTGCAACCCATCTTGTGACATATGGGTTTACATTTAAGCTGGTGAGTTTGTCTATGATGCCCGAGTGGGGTATTGTGTCAAAGGCTTTTGCAAGGTCAAGGTAGGCTGTGTGAACTGCCTTACCCTCATCAATGGCCTTAGTGACTGTTTCAAAAAAGTCGACCAAGTTCAAAAGGCAGGATCTGCCCTTGACAAAGCCAAATTGGGTAGGATCCAATGTCTGTAGGTCCCCAATGTCTTTGTTTATGAGTTCCATAATGATCCTCTCCATAGCTTTGCAGACCAGGCTCGTCAAGCTTATGGGGCGGTAATTTCCAGGGTCCGTAGAAGCACCGCCTTTGTGAAGTGGGACCACTGTTGCCGTCGCCACTCTTTGGGTACGTATCCTGTAGTAAGGCTAAGATTAAACAGCAGCCTTATGTGTGGGTTTAGTTCCTCTTGGTGTTCATGTAGCACACAGCCCGGGACACCATCCGGTCCCATTGATGCTGTGTTTTTAGCTTTAGAGAGGGCGGCTCTCACCTGGGCATCTGAGATGTTTGGGAGGCTACACTCTGCTGGGATAGTTATTTCTCCTTTTGGGGGGGAGGAGAAATTTGCACTGAACCTGTCTGCCAGAATGTTGGCAATGTCAGTGGGTTCAGTGTATTTTGTGTCATTTTGGACTAACTCTGAGCATATCTGGGAGTTTCCACCCAGGTTTCTAACATAGCTAAAGAAGGCCTTGTGATTGTCTTTTGTGTCTTTTGCGATTTTTCTCTCAAATTTGGCCTTGGATGATTTTATGAGTGATTGTAGTTTTTTGCTAGTACTGATCAGAGATGCCTTCCCTTTTAGGGATTTTGCTCTGTCATGTAGTAGCTTCCTCCTTCTGTTGTAAAGTTTGTTTATGGCTGGGGTCCACCAGACCGGGCGCCTGCCTTTGGGGGACTGGGTCTTGGTTTTATTTGGGATTGCATGATCCATGCATTCTTGAAGGTGCCCATAGAAGGCATTTGCAAAGGATTCAGCAGTGTGGGTTGTGGTTTCCACTGGCCCAGGGGCCTTGAAGGATACCACTTCAGTCTTAAGAAGTGTGAAGTTTGCTTTTGAGAAGTTCTTCACTGTGGTCTTTGTGCAGGGGTGGGGGCGGGATGTGGATTTCCAGTGAGATTAATTTATGGTCTGATCTTACCAAAGAGGGATATACTTCCGGTGTGGAGCATTTTGTCCCCATGTTTGTGATGATCAGGTCTAGTATATTGTCTCCTCTTGTGGGAATGGTGACTAGTTGTTCCATTGCATTTGAGTTTATGAATTCTAGGAACCTTTGGGCTAGGGTGTTGGGGCTTGAGTAATGTTCCCAGTCTATGTTTGGGTAGTTGAAGTCTCCCACAATGATGGTATTTGGAGAGACATTCATACTGTCCAGTGTCTTCAGGAAGGCTGTGTGGGGTTCCTGAGTTTGAGAGGGTGGTCTGTAGCATGCTACAAACTGTAAGGCAGTTTTGCCTATGGTTAGTTGCACCTGGATAGTCTCCGATCCTTCGTGCGTTGCCACTAATCTGGAGGTGTGGGTATTTTTGATGAAAATGGATACTCCCCCTCCTTTTGTGGTTCGGTCCAAGTTTTGGGGCCGGAAAGCATGATATGAGGTAAAACCTGATAATGCTGGGGTGCTCTCAGGAGCCTTGAACCAGGTTTCAGTCACTGCACAGACATCGATGTTCTCCATACTGAGGAGGGCTTCGAAGGCGTGCATCTTGAGGTTTATACTTCTGGCATTGAGCAGCATTACCCTTAGTTTTTTTCCACTTGTGTTTTCTAGGGAGGTAGGTTTGTCATTTGAGCCTTGCCTAAAAAAGGCACTATGGGGGTGGCAAGAGCCTTGGCCAATATCCGGAAGCCCAGGGGTGACAGGTGCAAGCCATCCCTTGTGAAGCAGCGTGGCTTGTCAAGCATGTCATCCCAAGCAGACAGACATTGGATCCCCTTAGAATGACACCAGTAATTAAGCCAATTGTTAAAACTGATCATTTTGTCTATAGACTATTTAGGTTATAAGGTTTTTAACCTATGAGATGATCTTAAGAAATGAGAAACATTTAGTATGGAAATGGTTATTTTTTTATTTATTAAGTATATAACAGAGGGTAGCTTGATATCACAGACCTTGTGCACATAGCAATGAATTTGTAACGCAGACTGAAAAATAAATACAAGGAACAGGAAGGAGTGGGAAAGGAAATATGGAAGTAATTTCTACAAAGCAGAAAGAATGAAATATTTTGATAAATTGTATTTGTATTTTTATGATTTTCTTTGGAAGTAGTCTAAAGTTTCTACTGGATAGTTTCCTTCCTGCTTTACTGGATTGCAGAATTTATATTTTTTTCAGTTTACTATTTGTCTGAGTTTCTTTCAGTAATACCCTTATTTATATTATCACATACTTTAGGTATTTCCATCCACCAGGGCCAGCAGATGGGACCTCATTTTAATATCCAGTCACAATGGCTCATCTGTTACAATTGCTGCGTCATAGTGATTGATTCTCCTGCTTGGTTTTCAGCTGGGATATCTTCTATGCAGACTCTACGTGTCCCTCCTGTGTCCATGTGGGTTTTCAGTGGGTTCTTCAGTTTTCTTCCACATTCCACAGACATCCTATAGATGATGCGTATATACCATGAATGAGTGAATGTGTACATATCCTGGAACGAGTTGGCGTTAAATTTGGGATTAGTGTCACTGTCTAAAGCCCACTGAATGCTGTTATAGACTGTGACTTATCTGTGACCCTGAAATGGATTAAACAAGTTATCAAAGAATGAATGAAACAATAAAAAATTTTCCTTACCCAGGCATGCATTCTATTGCCAGTATTAAAACATGTATCCAAGTGCATGGTTTGCAGAACAGAACCCCTAACTTACTGATTGTCCATCATTGTTAAGCATGTGTACTATCATGAGTGATTTATAGCAAATTATGTTTAGCTGCTTGTAAATGTACTTTATGATGTATCACATTAGCACTTTTAGCATATGCACAAATTATTCTAAAATACTAAGAGTATAAATGAAGTTTATATTGTTTTGTATGCGTTTAAAGTTATATTTTATTCTAAAAGTTTAAAATTGATGTGATGGCTACTAATATTTACTTTGAAAAACTGTTAAATAATGGAAGACATTGGCACATGCTTTAGCCAGAGAAAACATTTCAACATTGAAAATATATTCTCTTATATTGTCTCCACAGATTGGGGTTCTTGTGGTCCTTGCTTTTTCATTGGCTGGGTTGGTGGTTCTCTCACAGATGTGGATAGAGGAGTGGTCCATAGTGCGCCTGTCTTTTCAGGTGGGTCATTTTTATTATTTATATCACTATTAAATATAGCAACACTTCAGCTTACGGAGGCTTGTCACTGTGTGCTCAGCATCTTGACTGTAAGAATGGGAGTTGAGCTTTGCGTTTTTGCTAATATTAGAACATTACAAAACCATTCGGTGTCATGCATCTCAGCTTCCCATGATTACAGCATTTCATATCAGAAACTGTGCTAAGTACAGCTGATTTTAAAAAGACCAACTGATTGTTAATGTGAACGCATTTATAAAAAGCAACGCTGGTTACTTGGAGTGTGGCTCAGAAACTGCCTCAATAGTGCAAGGTTGTATTAAGAAAAGCCTAAGAAATGGACAGTTTTAGGTGTTTTGTTTACTTTGTTTCAACAGCAGAGAGAAGCACTGAATGGCTCAGATGCATATAATAGGCACATCCATGTTCTGTGTATGATTTCTTAAAGTTATACTACTCTGGAATATATGCTGATATTGTGTTTACGTTATAGCAATGGAATGAGTTTGTTTAGGGTTCACTTTCACTTTTATTTTCCTAATGTAATCTTGAGATGACAAAATCTGGAGGTATATTCAGTAACTAACTTTCTTCCTGCATCTGTTGGGCAACTGTCTATGTCACCATCTGTACAGAACGTTATTTATTAATCTACTTGTTAATCAAGCAAGTCCACTGCACACAAGTGTCCCTTTTCCATGGCAACTCAGGAGTACTGTCGGGTTAAGTGACCTGCTCAGAGTCACACAGTAGGCAAATGGAAGTGGAAGAAATCAAACCCTGTACCCTTGCCTACATGAAAGAATATAGTGTATTAATCCTCTCTGCTTACTGCAAGAATCCATGTTACCTTGCACTACAAACTAACATAGGTGTTAATCAGAAAGTGCAGAACTCTGCAGCAGGGCCTGTTTAAGAAAATCATATTACACCTATTCTGTGGTCTCTTGATGTCTGTTGGTCACCAAATCACTTTTAAAATGTTTATGATAGTGTTTAAAGGCCTATACCTTGGGTCTGTCCCATGTAAAGGAGCTTTTATTTCTCTGTTGGCATTAATAGGTAGTTAAGCTAAGTTGCTTTAGAATTGATAGTAATGCTGAAGTTAGCCTTCAGTCTCCTAGGCTCAGGTTCATAGGTGTGTTCATAGGTTCTTAGGTGTGTACTAGTCTAATCTCTGGGGCCTTTACAAGTCTAGCCATAGGATTACCCTGGCATAGTGCCACCCGACCTTAGTTCCCAGTGCCTCTGTTGAGTAGAGCCCCTGGAGTTATCCCCGGGGTGAGTTTTATAGGTTCATAGGTGTGTACTAAGGTCCTTTCCTTGTGAAATTTCTAACATGGCAGCTTCATGAGTGTAACTTTGTGCCCTACTTTAGGAGATGCTTTATGGCACACCTCTTTCAGAAAGTATTCTAGGATCCTTTTTAATTTATTTGCATTTGTTCACCAGGAAAGTCCAGCTAGCTATTAAACCCCTTTTCAGCAGAGGCCCAGGGAGAAAAACTCCATTAACATTAAAGTATATTATAAACACACATCTAGAAAATTTACATATTAGATCTGGACGTTCTGTACAAGGCTTAAACTGTAGACATTTGAACTTTACATAATTATATACAAGTCTAATTATCTAATATTTATGTACAAGTGTTACGCTATTAGACATAGGCCTTGTACAGCTGGATATACATTCAGATTAGTCAAACTTCAAGAGCGACCATGTATTTAGTACAAATTATTGCAGACACAGTGTATTTCAGAATTCTGTATAATTCAGTGTGTCAAACAACATCATGATGCCTTGGAAATAATGCCTACAGAGTGTTTCTAATTCATGTAGAAGAAGTAATGGCATGGTTCATTGTAAATGTTTTGTTATTAGAAGATATATCTAGAGAGTCACACTGGGGAGGAGTAGCACAGATCCAGTGTTGCTGCAGAAATTGTTTTAGCTCATATTTGAGTGAGGGTAGATTGTTGATACATCTTGAATGTAGCGGGAATTGAGTTCCATGTTTTTGAGATGACATTTGTATATAAGGCATCATCTGCCAAGTTACTGGCATTTTTGCAAGGAGAAGGTGGTGGTCTTCAGAGCAAAAGGATCTATTCTGTTTATACAGTTGGAACATGTTTTTAGGCTAGGATAAGTGTCAGGTTTGTGTTTTAGGTTATGGACAGTGACCAACTGTGAATACTTCAGGTATTGCTGAAACTCCAGTCAGTTGGGTTTGGTTTTTGATGAATTTTATTAATTTGTTGTAGCGTTGCACTAATTTGTGATTGAATCTTGGAGGCTGTTGAATACTGGTGAGGCATCGAAGTGGGTAGAGAGGAGAATGGTAGAGACAGTAGTTTTCCTGCTACAGTCAATGAGAAAATGTTCTACATCTACATAGCATTCCTATGTGTTTTTAATGGCTTGTTATATTTGTACATTGAGTTTCGAGAAGTCATCTATGATTACCCCAGTAGCTTTGTTTTTGAGACTACTTCTGAGTGCTATTGGAGGATGAGATGGCAAAGGTCACTTTGAGTAAAGCTTGTGACCTGAAAGTACAAAGAAGTAGCTTTGTTTTTCTGTTTTTAAGTGACAGTTGGGAATGTACTGGCCGACTTTCAATGGAGGAAAATGAATCCCTGTTGAAGAGTGGAAAGGTTGTGAGAAGAACAGATGAGGCTAGAATCATGTGCATAGGTTGTGAGAAGAGCAGATGAGGCTAGAATCAGATGAGGCTAGAATCATGTGCATAGGTTGTGAGAATAGCAGATGAGGCTAGAATCATGTGCATAGGTTGTGAGAAGAGCAGATGAGGCTAGAATCATGTGCATAGGCTGTGAGAAGAGCAGATGAGGCTAGAATCATGTGCATAGGTTGTGAGAAGAGCAGATGAGGCTAGAATCATGTGCATAGGTTGTGAGAAGAGCAGATGAGGGTAGAATCATGTGCATAGGTTGTGAGAAGAGCAGATGAGGCTAGAATCATGTGCATAGGTTGTGAGAAGAGCAGATGAGGCTAGAATTATGTGCATAGGTTGTGAGAAGAGCAGATGAGGCTAGAATCATGTGCATAAGTTGTGAGAAGAGCAGATGAGGGTAGAATCGTGCATAGGTTGTGAGAAGAGCAGATGAGGCTAGAATCATGTGCATAGGTTGTGAGGAGAGCAGATGAGGCTAGAATCATGTGCCTAGGTTGTGAGAAGAGCAGATGAGGCTAGAATCATGTGCATAGGTTGTGAGAAGAGCAGATGAGGCTAGAATCATGTGCATAGGTTGTGAGAAGAGCAGATGAGGGTAGAATCATGTGCATAGTTGATCAGGGTAGCGTGCTTTCTTGTGGTGTTCAAAACATTTCCGAACAAGTTGAATGAGAAGGAAGAAAGGTTGTGTAACTAGATTTTGATTTTACTGACTGATGCCTATTAGTCAAATAACTGTGAAAGCACTGAAGGGACAGTCCAAAAATACAGAGTTTTTCTTGCATGTTTTTAGGAGACAGTGTGAAAAGCTTTTGTGAAGTCAAATAGGGAGAATCTGAGTTTGTCTTTATTTCTGCATTATTTGATTGTATCAGTGAAATTGAGATGGTCAGTAATAATGCTGTGTTTAAGACAAAATCCATGCTGTGTGGGAGAGGAGAGAGATCATTGTTAAAAATGTAGTAAAGTAATTGGTTTCATATACATTCTCTCATAGTTTGGAAAGTGGAGACAGAAGGATAATAGATCTAAAGTTAGAATACTTAGTGGAATTCCAGCCTTTGTGGAGTGGCACTGTGTAGGATTTTTTTCCAGGGTGTTAGCATATAAGATTCTTCGACTGACCTATTTAACAGCATGGATGCAGGACATGCTATAGCATTTGCTGCTAGCTTTAGGTACCCAGCTAGTAGTTTATGATGACAATGGTAGTGGGTTTTAGCTTAGATTGATATTTCTTAATAGTGGATACTAAGACTGGATTTTGATAAAAATGTCAGAGTTGGGGATTTATATGATTGCTGCTCCATGTTTGTGGTTTTGTCTGGTTGGGGGAGGTTATGCTTTTTATGAAGTGTTCATTAAAATGGGAAGAAGTTTTTTCAGGTGGATCTGTTTGGAGTTTGGATTTTCTGTTGGGGTATAACACAATGTTTTGGGAAGACCATAACATTTTGGGGTTATTTTGGTGGACTTGTTGTTTGATGTAAACATTTTTTTGTCAGCTGTATGTACCTTTATACTCCATTGAGTAATTTGTTTGCATATTGTTATTTATTTTATTTACTTTATTGTAATGTACCTAATTATATAGGCATGTAAATAAAGCTTTAATTGATATATGTGGTTATGCCAACATGTGTATGTGGAGCCCACTAGACGATGGTTACATAAGGAGGAATTATAAGAGTCCACACTATCCACAGTTAATGTCTAGATGTGTAGACCTGACTAAGGACCATTCCCATGATATGTCCACAACATCCCAGACTGATTGATTTGCCCCTTACTTCTCACTTTGTACCCATGAGAGTAGTACAGGTCAGGAGGATGCACATGGAAATCTTCATACCAGCAAAAGTATAGTGCACTCCATGCATCCTCTCAGTGCAGTGCTACTCTTTGGCATCACATGCAGTGCTGCTAAAATACCACAGGAAATTCTTCATATTGCTGTGCATCTGTATTCTTTCCCAAAACAGATCATTAACAGTGAGTGCTTGACTGGGAGCGTGTGCATGGTGCCATGTGTAGAAAGCAGTGACGTGTTCACAGATCTAGTTGACATTATACATCACAGATAATATACACGCACATCCCCTGTGATGTGACTCCAGCACTGCCCTTGTCCACATCTCACAACTCTGCACCCTCATGCAGTAGCTAACAAGTGCTAATCTCCTGCAGGATGTCGGTCATCAAAAAGTCACATGCATTGTGTGAGGCAGGTGGTACACCTGTGTTTAGTGATAAGGTAGAATTAATTGCCTGTAGGTATCCCAGTTGGACAGTCCTTCACTGTCACTGCCAGAATCAGAATCATTGAAGTAATTACTTACCTTAGTAATACCTGTTTGTTGCTCAGGTTACTTTTGCTAGGCCTGCCACCTATTTTCAGTGGAGACTTCAGATGACATTTATACCAACCAGATATAATTTGAGCAGGACACCAGAAAGATTATATGTAAAGTTCAGTAGAAACAGGCTAAGGGAAAATGTAGGGAGAGGCACTAAGAATATGCTTTTCCTATAGTATATTAGAGAATGTGCTTTTCTTATAGTATATTAATTATAGGTTAGGTTGAATTTTAGTGATTTAGTGTCACAGTGAAGATTGCTGTATTTTCCTGTTTATACTTGCCAGTTATGAGAGCTTTGAATGGGTCATGTGGGATGTCTTGCTGTGATTGGAGATGAACTTGACAAATTACAACACAATTTAGCCATACTCCACAAAGCAGTAAGCTAGGCAGCACTAGTACTTGTACTATTCTATTTGATGATGTTGGGGTGCTTTACACTATCGTCATGCATTTTGCATTGTGGATTTTGCTTAGTTCACATGTGAATGTGTACCATCTTTTTTCTTTCACTGAAACAGTGCATTCAGAATTTTAGAAGCATACAAGTAAGTAATCATCTGCATCAGCCCCCTTTTTCCCATGGTATACATAAGCTTGGAGTGTGTTACATTAACAGTGACCTTTACTTAAAGCCAATGTTCATATACATGTATTTAATTCATTATAGAGCTGAGGCTGTACGAATTGTGGGGAAACCTGAGATGGAACAATATAAAAGCTGCCTTGTTTGTCTACCTTGTCAAAACACTAAGTTTTTGAAGATTTAGTAGGGTACAGGGGTGCTTTACTGACTGTGATGTCTAGGACAAGACTGACAACTGTGCTACTAGGGTAACTGGCATCTGATATCCAAGGAATGCATGTAAGTATCAGTGGAATGATCACCACTGGCACCAGGCAGTGTCTTTCAGTAAATCAAGGATTTTTCTAAGAAGATATTTTTTGCAGCAAGGCTATGTCAGGTATACACACACTGGAAGTAACTTCCACTGCAGGTGGAATCTCTCATTATCCCAGCTAATATTATAGGAGGCCATGTTGTGTCAGTTTTACTATGAACATGCTGTTTATCCCCCTGCAGTCTTGCACATACCCACATATGCATACAAAGACATGTACAGTCTTTCATAAGTAATTGTAGATATAGTGAAATAGTGTGATTTATCTGCATACTTTTCTCTACTAGCTGTGTTGCTCAGACTAAACCAGGGAGCTCTCGCTTACATTTTTTCCATGTAATTGGCTACAATTTCCTAAGCTTGTCTTGGCATTTGCCCACACCAACTTTGCCTTTGAATTTACTGCACTGGTGTGCATACATTTTTGTTTTTATTGAACTAGATCTAGTTTAAAAGTAATCTCACTAGGCTACACACACCATACTTACCTTTCTAACCAATAAGTGTACTGATTGATTGATTAATTGTTTCTTGTGCTTCTAGAGGCCTGGCTTGGGCTGCTACATTTGCCCTTGCTGCATTCGGGTTCTCTCCGCTCCCCTACCCTACCCCCATTCCTACCCACCCCCACTTACTATAGATTTATACTCTGCCCCCACTAGCCACTCCCTCCTGCCACTCCCTACGTCCTCCATAATTCCCCAATTAGCTTTCACTTCCTGTTAAATTATAACCTTTCCCCCTTCCTCCCAATTAGCCTAACTGTACCTCCCTACTCCTTTCACATAATTAATTTCTCTTTCTTCTACTCCCTCTGATTATTTCTATTTTCCTTCTCCCACGTCAGTTATATTTCTGCTTCCTCTAGGTATCATCTGCTTTACCATTTTATATGTTACATTTAATCCTAACTGCCTATCTACTCCTGCTTCTTTCCAGCTCTAACTCCTACCTTCATTCCCAGATTCACTTTAATCCCTCACCCACACTGACTCCACTAGTCCAACTTTTCATATTACCCCTGCTGCATTCCACTATAATGAGTTCAACTTGTGAAGATAAAACTATTCCTCCCAACCTCTACAATCCTAAGATAAAAATAAAATATCTCCATCATACCTCAGACTATTCAATAGTAAAGATTCCTATACTTAACTTATTACTCTTAGGAGATATTCACACAAATCCAGGGCCTTCTATTAACTCTAATCTCCCTTCCAATCCTTCCTCCTCCCCCTCGCAACTACTTTTCACACCCCAAACAAATACCTCACCTGCCACCAAAAGCCTAACTATAATGTCTCTCAATACTCAAAGTGTCCTCAACAAAGTCAAACGTCTCCATTGCTGTATATCTCTCCACACCCCTGACATTCTCACCATATCTGAAACATGGCTTAAACCAAATATATCTGACACAGAAATACTAACCCCCAGGCACAATATCACATGCCAAGATAGGATTTCCAAAAAAAGGGGAAGGCATAGCAATATTGTACTCTGAACTACTCACCCTGTCCTGTACCCACTATCTCTCTCACCATATAATTTCCATCCAGCAAAAATCCTTATAGTTAACTGTTGAATAATCACAAAAAATAGCCATTGCATCCATTTACATCCCTTCAGGAAATAACATCCCTACTCTTTAACTATTCCTATCCTGGATCTCTTGAACCATCTCCTATGAAACTACCATTATGGTAGATGTTAACATTGACTGGAACTCTCCTCTGATTTCCCCAACACCAGCATAAACCTTTATGGCTTCTCCTAACATATCACTACCCCCACTTACCTAAATAAGCTATCAAATACAGGTAACACCCTTGACTGGTTCCTCACCTCCCACCCCCCACCTCTACTACAACCCCTCCACACTCCCTGATGCCCAAGTGATCACCTCCCTACCTCTGTCCACAGACACTCCCCTTTATACTCTAAATCCCATCAATATAGAGACTGACAGAAACTATCACATTTCAACCCTGACACCCTTAACAATATACTGTCGGGAATAAACTGGTCCTTCCTCTATCATCTTCCCCTAGAAGAAGCCATCTAAAAATTCAACAACATCTTTCTTAACACTGTGAACTCTCTAGCTCCAGTAAGGAAGGTTAGAATCAAAACCAACTATGCTCCTTGGCTTTCTTCTAATACTCTCACCATCATACACAGCAGGGTTTTGGCCTGGAGAAACTGGCAATAAAATAAATCCCCTTCCAATCTTCAACACTACAGAGAACTACATAACCTAACAAAAAAGCAAGTCATCCTAGACAAGAAACATTTTTATTTAAAGCCACAAGAACACCCCCACTCTAAACCCAAAATATTTTGGAGTACTGTAAATAAACTGCTACACTAATGCAAGCCCTGTGTTCCTAACCCCTCCCCTAATAGCTCTTCTTTAGACACTGCTACACTTCTTAACTCCTTTTTCATAGATTCCATACAGAATCTGACTAAAAGAGACACAAAGATGAATACCCCTCTCCCTCCCCCTCATCATTTCTCAGTACTTCTTTGTCTCTTGCCTATATTAGATCACTACTTAGTAAACTCAAGTCTTGCTCCCCATCAGCTGATAACTTACCTCCTACTTTCCTTAAGCTAACTGCTAAATCATTGCTCATCCTGTCTCCATACTAATTAACAGATCCATCAAGGAAAACACAGTTCCTAATATCCGGAAAAATTATATGTCATTCCCCTTCATAAAGGAGGAAACTCTACATTCCGCTCAAACTTCAGGCCAATTGCTATTCTGTCTCCTCTATCCACAATTATTGAAAAAGGTATACATAAAGAGCTCCTTTCTTACCTTTTACAAGAAAAACTCCTCACCCAAACCTAACATGGTTTTCGCCCAAACCATAGTACATCTACTGCACTACTGTCCTTTACTCAAACTATCTCTAGATCTAGAGACAACAATGCATTAGTATCTTGCCTATTCCTTGACCTCTCTAAGGCCTGTCTCTTGCAACCTACTTCTGCCCAAACTCTCCGATCATAACTTTTCCAACTCTGCTCTTTCCTGTTTCTCTAGCTATCTCTCTAATAAATTTCAATCTGAAAGATGGCACTCTGCAACCTCCCCTTTCCTCCAAGGCCAAACAGTGGTTCCCCCAAGGCTCCATCCCTGGACCCCTTTAATTTAACATTTTTATCAACAACCTCTATCTCTCCTGTCCTAACTCCTCATTAATTCAATATGCTGATGACTCTACAGTAATTTCCATCTCTGACAATCTGTCATCTGCACTCACTTACCCAGGAATCTCTACACTATGTGGAGAAATGGCTAATGTCTAATCAACTCCTCCTCAACCCAAATAAAATTGAATTCCTTCTCTTCCTCCCTAAACCTCTCCAACTCCTTAACTCTACCATTGCTCTCTCCTCCCTAAACAGCACCACTATAAAAGCTGAATCCCATAATAAACTACTTGGGGTCATTATAGATGACCAACTTAAACTTGATATTCAGATCCATGACTGTATTAAGAAAACTCATCAAAGGCTCGTCCTTTTTTACAGAAACAAAAGATTCCTCACAAATGAATCCAAACTCATTCTAGCTCAAGCCTGTCTACCTCCCACTCTATTTTATGCTTCACCTGTCCTCACCAACCTTCAAACAAATCTGCTGGCAAAACTTGCACTCTCCTATAATAAAATTGCTAGATTTGCTGCAAACCAACCCCATAACTCTCACCTCTGTCTATCCCTGAAAAAGTTACATTTTACATAGATAAATTGCATATGTTTGTTTTGGAGCTTTTCTCCTCAGGTCTCCTATGGAAAAGGGCTTCTGCCCATTCAGAATAACCTGGTCAACAAATGTCAAATAAATAAATAAATATGACATTTCCTTGTGACTGTGCAGGAACTCTCTGGACAGCTGAAAAGTATAGATGTTCTTTGTATTTCACTGATGTTGTACTGACTCTTTGGATTCCTGTCTGCAGAAACTCAGCCTCCAGAGCTCATCACCCTTTTTCCTCTATGTCTGAAAGTCTTCCTCCTTCACAGACATCAGACTTTGATTGCATAAAGGAACATCATCCAGTGCTGCCTTGAGATCTTTCTTATTTGAGATTATATGAGCAGCATATGTCTCTGGCTGCATCACCAGTGCATCTGATTGCCTTGGTTCCAGAGTTCTAGCTAAGTACCCCGACAGGGGGAAAATATCCTTATCCTTTTTACAGGTGTTGTTAATATACTTTTGAATGGTAATAATTCTAGATGTCTGGTATTAAGGTTAATGACTTTCCTTGGTGTAGGAAGCAGATATCACACAGAGGAAACCATAATATGCATCTTTTTGGCTGTGTCAAGAGCAAAGCATTCTAATTGTCCCAGTGCACTTTGTTTAACCAAACAATCATAAAGTGCCATGCAGACTCTCTCCAGGAATACATATTGCTGAAGGAGACATCTGCCTGAAGCTGGTCCACCATATCATTTGCTGGCTTTACCTCTAACTTTCTTTAGATGAAAAAGGAAGTCTTCAGAAAAGTAGTTGAAGGGAGAAGGAAATTAGGGAGGTTGAAGAATTCGCTATGATGGATTCTGACAGCCACCTTAGGTTTGAAGACATAGGAGTTCGACAAGCATCTTTGCAACCTCAGTATTCAGCTTCTAGGTCTGCTGAGGCCTGTATAGAATTTCTTCTGGAAGCTGCCATGCCATTGGCCATTAGCACGTCAGCTTGAGCAAAAACCCCATGCCATTGGTTAGTCCTATGACCTCCCTTTGAGCCTTGCGATTCATCATTATTATCATCATCAAGTCCCTTCTTCACTTTTTTCTACATGGGGTCAGGCTGTTGTGTCAACCGTTACCTTCTCTCTTGATTCAATACCACTCTCCTACCTTCTTTCCCAGTCATGCCTGACTGTCACTGCACTTCTCTCATGCAATTCATCCACCTCTTTGCTGCATTCCCTCATTTCCTTTTGTCTTCTTTTTGTCAGTCCCAAATCGTCTTCACCAGATTGTCTTCTGCTTTTCTGCACATGTGCCTGAACCACTGTAATCTGTTCTTTTAGTCATTGTCTGGAATAGGAACTGCTTTGGCTTCTGCTCTGATGTCCTCATTTCTTCTCTGTCCTGCCGTGTGCATCCTACCACCTATCTCAGGCACTTCATCTCCATCACTTCTAGCTTCCTCTGTTGATGTGCCTTCACTGCCCACATTTTTGTACCATACAGTTATACTGGAAGCACCACTGTTTTGTACACCTTAACTTTCAGCTTTGGCATTCTTCTGTCATACACTACACCTGACACTCTCTGCCAATTGGCTGCAGCCCCTCTGATTCTAGCTTTGACCTCTTCATTCAGACTTCCCTTGCCCACAATCAACCCTCCTGAATACTTGAAGTTGCTAACCTGTTCCACTGTTTTCCCTTCTATCTCAGTTCTCAGCTTCTTCTGCATTCTCCCTTTTCCTTCCATTACATCTGTCTTACCTGTACTCTGTTTCATCCCATGTGGCTTCAACTTTGCATTCCATTTCCACTATCATCTGCTAAAGTTGTTGTTCGGGGCCTGCATGTAATGTCAGTTCATCTGCATATGGCAACTTTATTGATCTGTCCCAGCTGACCTGTTTTCTAAAGTAGTCCACCATCTGTATAGACAGCAGTGGGGATCAGAGCTGAACCCTGATGCTTATCCACTTCCACTGGTAACCCCCTCTCTGAGTTTGAATAGTGTTCATACTTGGCATTCGGTCTTTGTACATAACCTGCACCATTTCTACCAATGTTTCTTGAACTTTGAACCATCGCAGGACTGCCCAAATCAGCTATCTTGGACTCTTGTTATATGCTTTCTACAATTCTAGGAATGTCCAGTTGGACTCTTTTCTCATTTCTAGCTTCTTCTCAACAATGTGTCTCACTGAAAACATTGAGTTAGTTGTGCTGAATCCTGATCTGAATCCGAACTGCTCTTCCCCCATCTTCACTTTCTACTGCACTGTGTATTTGTTTCTCAGTCACACTCTTCAGAAGTTTCTTGCAGTGTAACAGGAAGTTGATACCTCTGTACTGCCCACAGGTGTGAATGCCCCTTTGTTCTTGTACACACTGGCACTAGTATGCGGGATATGCATCTCTCTCCGTACTACTGTGAGTATCCCCTGGAGTCATTTCTCCCTTAACTCACCCACAGCACCTTGATCATGACTACAGTGACCTCATATGTGCCTGCTGCTTTTTCTGACTTCATTTTCCTTACTGGTGTTCTTTTATGGTGGGCTGCTCCTCTTGTCTCATCATAGGCTTCTCCTGTTCTCTCATCATAGGCTATATCTGGGGAAGTACAGTTGTTTGGTTTTTTTTTCATTCAGAAGCTGCTAGACATCCTCCTTCCATCTGCCTTTGATGTCCTGTGGGCTGGTGAGCAAGTTGTTGCTGGCCTCCCTTATGAAGGGTGTCTGATCACTGTTTTCTTTATATTTCTGTTTTTGTCTTGCTACCTAATATAGTTTCTTTGTGCCATCTACTCGGTCACTTTCCAGAAGCTGGCAAATTGCCTCTGATGCTCTCTTCTTTGCTAATTCAGCTCCTTTTCTACCTCTTTGTTTGTACAGGACAAGGTTGAAGGAGATTTGACTGACATGTTGGGTGTTCGTCCATATCTTGAGGCCTCCAAGGCAGATTGCACTTCCAACCAGAGGCTCAAGAACCATAAATGGACATCATTCAATCCGCCCTCACAACATCCCACAACATCTATTCAAGGTGGCTAAAGAATTTATGGACTTTTTTTTTTAAATACAGAACACCAATCTCTGAATAACACAGTGTCAGAAGTACCTCTAGCTAAAAGATGACTGGAGCTTTCTTCCCAGAGAGACTTGAAAACCTCAAATTCAGCAGTGGAAGAATAGCCTTATGTTAACCAAATGTCTCCCTTCTCATATGATCAGTCTGATACTGAGTTCACTGTATCCACCTAAGGCTGTATCTTTTGGCGGTACCCTTTATTAGATGAAGGAGATCTTCAAATGGGAAGCAAAATATTTCTCACTCGCACAAACCATTTTTTTCTGTGTCTGCCAGAACCAGAATCTTTGGCCATTCCTACAGCTGTAGAAACATTGGATGCCATATTTTATTATGCCTCTTTGAAGTCTGATTTCCGGCCACCTGATCAGAGGAAGCCTGACCATTTATCTATGATCCATGAGCTCCATAAACACCTGCACAAGAACCCAGTTGCTGATCTAGCAGTAATGTCCATGCATCCTACCAAGGGGTCTAATGTGACTGCATCCAGGAATCCCATTTTCAATCTCAGGACATACGGAATTCTCAATTGTTTTGGGGAAAAGACCTGCACTTCTGGTACCTTGGCTGTTAGGGCCAAGGGGATAGAAGATATGGGCTTGAAATGAGAGGTGTTTGAGATATGCAACCTCAGAGTCAGATTACCAGGCATTCCTCAAAATGTAGATGTGATGCAGTAGATGCTTGCATCCTACAGGATAGCTGCTAGACCATCAGATGGTGGGAGATATGGCTGTCTGAGGGCTCAGCCCCTGCAGGAGCATGTAAAAGCAGAGGTCCTTAATTCACTACCAGATAACAAGCCCCCCATCAGATAAGGTGTTTAAGAAACTGGAAGAAAAGAGGAAGACTATGGTATTAGTTAAGGGCCTTTATCAGTCCTCAGCTTCAGAATATGTCTGACATTACCCCAGTACAGGCTGACCCAGCTCAAGAATAATTGAGTCATTAACAACTTTAATGGTTAAGGAGTGAGCCTTCAAAACAGGTTTTAAAGGCACACAGCCATTCAAACCTTGTGCTCTATGTACTAGAAGTCTGACTATCCATTTAGTTTCAGCCAAATCTACCTTATTCTTTTAGCACACAGAGCACCAGGTTTGAATGGCTGTGTGCCTTTAAAAAATGTTTTGAATGACTCAGTTATTCTTTTATTGAATAGCTTATTTAAATGCTAGGTTGACATGTTGTTTTATAGTCTGATGAATTGCAGTGTATCTGTACAAAAGCGCTTACCTGTTTCTTTTTAGTAAATTGATGATTTTAAGCCATGCTTGGCTGCCTTATCTGTTTTTGTTTATAAGTAGGTGGAGTCAGCATGCCTATTACCTATTCACTGTTATACTGCATCAAGAAAGAACTCTCATGGTGGATAAAGTAAGTCTCCCTAAATCTGGGGGTACCTTTCGAGCTGAACCTCATGTTTAGATCTGAGTGTTTAGGGAATCTGGGACAGATTATTCAGAAAGAAATGTATCCAAATAATGGTGGTGCAGTATGCCTATAAGAGGAGGGGGGGGTGTAGATCATTACGTGTTGTACAAACTAGCAATGCAAGCATGGGAACTAGCCTAGGAGTCAGGCATGACCTCTGGGCATTCTAGCTTTCATTCCAGGAACATGCATTGGAAGACCAGCTGAGCAGAATGCAAGCAGGTCCCGGTGATGGTTGTTGTTGCATGGAGGGGTGTGCTGGTGAGCGAGGTGAAGTAGTGAGAGTAGCAAAATTCTCCAAAAAACAGGTGATTAAAAAATGATTGCACCAGAGGATTACCAGGAAGAAGGCAGGACAGTAATCTGCTCCTGGTAGCCTGAAATCTGAAATCTTGATGCTTTTTCTGCCCTCTTTTCCTCGATGCCAGAGTTGCCAAATTGTTAATGAAAAAATGGGATTGCAGCTGCACAGTTGCCACCTGACTGCGCCATCTTGAGGTAGCTCTGACTCTGCCTTCTAGAAGGCTGCGAGGAGAAGGAGTCCTGCTAAGTGGCTGATAAGCACTTAGATCTTCTGATTATCACTTTATCTTGCATGAGAGATTATGAGCTAGGCAACTAAACAAGGAAAGGAGGATGAAGGAGAGTATAGTAGTAAGTATAACAGACATATTTGAAGACCGCTGACCCCAACAGAAGTCTAATTGTCTGTGGTTCTAATTTGCCTGTCAGACCTATGGAACTAGCTTTTCTCTGTTTCTGGGCTTCCATTTCTATTCCCACTTGTCACAGATATTCTTGCCTTATTCCAGCTGTTCAGTGAAAGAAAATCGGCTCTCTGAGTTAACCATTATATTGTTTCATACCTGGAAAACTCTCTTCTCCAGCTCTTGTACCATGCACTGAAAGCAGTACTCCTCCAGTATTCATAGTTTGTTTCAGCCACTTCCACAACTGTATATATCATATATATATATATATTTTTTTTTTTAATTCTTATTTAAGATTGCCTAACCAACACTGACTTTGGCTCTATCTTATTGTATTACATGTTTCGGTACATGTTTTTGGGAAGCCCTTTTTAAAGCAACTAAGGTGCAACACACATCTTTGAACTAACACATCTTTCATACCTAAGGTGTTAAACCAGGCTGTACTGTTACACTTTCTTCTCTTCTGTTCTGAATAAGTTAATAAGGATTTTTACAGGTGGTGACTGGTGGAGGTGTGTGTGTGTGTCTGTCTGTGTGAAACAGGATAAGTGTGTGTAGGTGTGTGTGTGTATGTGTGTGTGTGTGTGTGTGTGTGTGTGTGTTGGGTTTGGTCAGCATTCAAATAATGAACAGTTCTTTTGCACTTTCTTCTCACTTATCACATACTTGTCACCAGGTCAATGAAGAGTAGCTGTACTGTGACCCTGTCACCACAGCACCATTACACATGGGGGAGTACTGGTCAGCTGTCATAGAAGCTGCTAACACCTTTAGCCACCAAGGCCTTTTGATGTCTGCACCTTCCACAAAGTAGCCACCAAGTGGTCTGTAAACTGTGGGAGTCTTAGCCAGCTTGGTTTACAGTGAGTGAACGAGGAAAACACTAGTGCGATTCACAACGCAGGTGCACTATAACTTTTACTACTAGCTAGCTAAGGTGCCTCCTCTGCTTCCCCCCTCGAGTTTGGCATCTCTGACTAGGTAACCTTTTTCACCTTCTATCAGCTACTATCTGACTAGGTATTGGAAGCAGATTGGAGAAACACTTTTAACTGCTCCTCCTGGTGGTGTTATAACACCTTGGGACATCCAGGGGTGGGGGTGGGTGAGTACCTGGTGCAGCAATGCAAAACCTGGTGTGGTGGAACAGATCTGATAGGTGGAGTCAGTCATTCATTCGATATCCATGGGGCCAGTCTGCAGGGCTGAGGAAGAGAAGGATTAAGAGCTCTGGAAGTCAGGCTTCAGCCATCTGTAGAGGCAATCCCAAAGAGTCAGCTGCTATGCAAATGTTGACAATGCAACACAACTCTGCCTGCTTCTGTCTTTATTAACCAGTAAAAGTGTAGTAGCTTCTTCATAGCCTGACACCAGAGCAAATTGATGTGTAGTGTTATGGTCATAATGTGATAGGAAATTATACAATTATTACACGCACCTACATGTTTTCCCACCCACTCAATAGACAGCACTCAAATGAAAATGCTACAATGCAATATGAGGGAAACCATTGCATAGGTCATGCATAATGAGTACGATGTTGGTGCTGGTGATTCTCATGCTCATATTTCTGTAAGTCATCACTTCATATTCTCTAGAAACTGAAAGAGAATAAGTCAGAATTAAATTATGTTCCTTTTCTTAATTATTCGCTTACGAAGATCGCTGTGTCTATACTTTTTTTGAAAAGCAAATGGCAGGCATAATTTATAATAACCAGGAATCAGATTATGTAAAGAGCTGAAAGAATATCACATGAAAGAGGAAAACGTTTCTGTAAATGATGAAGTGGTAAATTAAACTCAAAGCTAGTTTTGTACAAAACATTGCAAAGTTCTGTGCAAAACACTGCATATAAACAGTAGAATATGTCATTTATTGATGAACTGATGATAAAAAGACTGACGCTATTTTATGACTACAAACTTGAAAGAAACTGTAAGTTAAATTAAAAACTCAAATGGGCTGTAGTGATACATGACCCTGGCTTTTAGACTGTAGTGATACTCATTCACAAAGTTGTGGGTGAACTGCTTAAGGTAAATGATTTCGAGTCTTTCACAAAGAAAGCAAAAAATTTATTGATGCATTTAAAAATCTGTTAGTTGTTATTGCTTGTGATTTTGATTTCTTTGTGTTCTATTTTATACGATTTGGATTTGTGTTGTTTAATTTTTATTTATTCTTTATTTGTATTTATTCTTTTTTTTTTTTTATTTCTGAAGTTCATAATATGACATTTTTTACTACCTCAACTGAACAGATGACCTTACAAAGTTATAGAAAGTCATGATCTTTCTTTAAAGGATCTTTTTGGCTTTTCTGGCATTTTCAGTAAGATCTTGTCAGTTCTTTCTTGATGAGAATGATACTGTTTTTCTTTCTTGGAAAGTGTTTGCCAGCCTAAAATACTGACTATGCAACTGGATACGACAGGTTTGGGCGGTGTGGGGAGGTTACCAGTGGAATCCCACTTAGCTCTCTGCCTGAGACAATTCTCAAAATTAAAAGCGGGAACATGGCTGTAGATAATCAAATATGTCGATGACTGTGAACTGGGTAACATAATCACGTCAATGAAAGATGGTGTGCGGAAAGTAAACACCTGGTGCATTTGTCATGCCCTCGCCTTCAATGTCAGCATCATCAGACTATGCAAAGATGATATTTGTTGTCATTATAGAATAAGTAGCCAAATCATAAATGCCTCCAGCATTAATGATCTGTGGACAGTGGCAGATAAATTTAAACTGACCAGTGTTTATCTAGGGGCAATGGTAGGCAATAGTTTAAACTGACCACTGTGTGTATCAACCAAAGTCAGTCATATATTCTGTTCCCCTTCTAATTCTAAAGGACATGTCTAGTCACTCTGGGAAATTTACTGTAGCTGTTTATACCTCATCAGTCTGATCCAGTGCAGACTATATTGCTCCACTTTATGCCCTCTGATCAAACCATTCAGCTCGGCATCATATTCTTTCATAGAAATTGATTAGAGGTAGCATCTGACTAGTCTGTAACACTGGTCTGATCTGATTATATCTGAAAGTCCACACCTGGAATGTACCAGTGGGGAACTAACACCAGATAGGAGAATCTATTACTAAAAATGACCAATACTAGAAAAAAAATAACATATCCATTATACAACACTGTCCAATATTATGAAGTAAGTTTTCACTTACAAATAGAAGACGCCCGTCATTAACTTCCTTAAAAAGTGGTCTTGATGACATCCAAAATTCTTGAAGGACGGACATTCCATTCTAAGCTTGATAAGCAAACATATGTACCTATGAAATGTTGGTTGCATTAGAGAACCTATTCCAGTAGCTATATTTAAAATGTTCTATAATGCAACCGTTACATACTTTTCAGTAGACAGGCAGTAATATATATATATAAGTCTGTTAACAAATGCCTACATAGTGTAACAGGCTCTTTAGAAGGAACTTAAGCTGAAAGCAAGACTATTTCTCAGAAATAAAACATGCTGCTAATGTTAGACTTGCAGATTGCTCACTGGATTTTGATAAGCAAAATAAAATGTATGTGGACAATGTAAACAGCGATTACTTCAAAACTGTGTACTTTATAAGTCCTCTGCATTGTTATATTGTATGTGTTTGGTGATACAGGGTGCGCTTCTGTCTAAAAATGTAACAACACTTTACAATCGATTACTACTATGCCTTTTCAATTTATTGTTGCTGCTAGTGCCTGCTAACCTGATTTTCCCTGAACAGTGCTTCGTGTCATGTTGACCTTATTAAGCCCGTAAGGTATTATTATGGTCTGTCTGACTTTAGTATTCTAATGTTTAAGGAGTGGTTGGCTGATCAGAAAAGTGATCATTCTGAAACTGAGTATTACTTCTATAATATTTCTCTTATGCGTGCATTTTAATTATTTCACAGGATGAATGGTGTTTCAGGATTCATTTCTTCATTTTTTTGCTGGGTATGCCAGTCTGGTGACAATATCACATTTCAGTTAATGAAATTATTGGTTTCATATTACATGCTTTAATTAATTGGCAGTTTGTACTAACTGGCATTGATTGCAAAACTCAAAAGGATGTTCATGTATCTTTGTTATATCACATGAGAATGCCCAATCTTTTATTTTTCAATTGCTACATTCTTGACTTATAAGATGTGGTTGGCTGCTTTTCAATTCATTGTTGTACGTGTTTTAAACAATTAACTATGAATTTTGATGGTAGCTGATGACCTCTTGTGTTACTGGCAGTAAGAACAGAGGATTAAGATTATGAGCAGTGAACAAGCTGCTTCCTGTAAACCAGAGTTTGAGTCCTACTTCCTCCATTTGCCTATTGTGCGATTCTGAGCAAGTCACTTAAGTAGCCTGAATATGAAAAAAGTTCCATGTAGACTAGTCATCTTCCTTGGTTAAAAGGTTCAGATAAATAAATAAGTCATTTTTCTTGCCGAATGTATAACTACAAGACCTACTTGTCCGTTTGCTTATTTTGTTGTTTTAACTCACATTCCTTGTTCAGTTTATGCTTCTTTAATTCATTTTGTATCAGTTTTTAAAGCTGTACTTCTGAGCATTCAAACATGTTCATGCAGACAGAACAAAATATTTAATTTGTTAAATCCATTCATACCTTGTTACTAGCCAGTGTAGGTACCTCTCCCCTTCTAATCTCAATTTTTCATCATTACTAACCTCCTTTAAACTCTCCGTAGAGCTGCACTTTACTTGTCTGCTCCCCTTAAGAAAGAAATTTAAGCCCAACCACTCCCTCCTTGAAGACGTATTTCTTGATTTTTCCCCTAAGCCAGTCAAGTAATACTTGCAGTCCATGCTCCCTCTTTCTCCATTATTTTTCTTCAGCTGTTTATCATCTTAGATGCTGTTTGTAGGTAGGTAGTTGGCTTACAGTCCAGAGGCCATTAAGGAGCCTAGCTCAAGTCCCCAGTAGTCCTTTAGCATTGTCTGTTCAAGGTCACATAGTAGGCAAATGACAGCTAAGGGAATCAAACTCTGTACCACAGAAACTACAGCTTAAAGCCTTAACCTTCTGCACCAACTGCCAGGCATCTTTCATGATGTGAGGCAGCCATATTAAAACCTCCTTTCCCTTCCTTCCTTCACTGTATATATTTATATTACTCATAAAATGTCCTCATCTTTCATGTCCCCATTCCCCCTATTGTCTTGGTAACTATTAATTGCATCAACCTGCTTGATGTTCCTTTCTCATTATGGCCACCAGAATGGAACAGTGTTCCAGACGACGTCTCATGCATAATGGGAAAATTACATCATATTTTTAGAGCCCACCCACACACTTGTCAAAGTGCCTTCCAGTACCCTTTTGGCTTTTTCAGTTGTGTCATTGTTTACAGTATAATTCAGTTCAAGGGGATTCTTCCTTCTCTGTGTGGCTAGAAATACTCCTAATGGTACTTTGATTGCACTTTTTTGCTCTGAGCTACAATTGCTTTTTCTTGAAGGGCTTCCTTGGCATGACCATGCAAGCTGTGCAGTGTCAAGGTACAGACTGGGTCAGCTGTTCTTTACAGAGGTGCTGTCAGCCTTTTGGTCATAGTATCTAATCTGACTTAAATATGTTGAAATGTTTGTTAACATGCCATAGCCTTAATCATCACAAATCACAGGCTTATTTCCCATGTGTCTTATGGTGCTTCTTTGAATAAATCTTTGCTAAATCCTAAGTTCTTCCACTGTTCCACTCTACACTGGCATATCAATAATCAACAAATAGTACAAAGTTCACCTAAAAATATAGTTCTTACTAAAGGTGATCTGACTGCACAAAATTTCAGTGACAGATAGGGCAGTAGATTGTATTGCTTCTTCTAATATAACCTTGCTCCCAGCGTAGAAGCACCACTCCACATGAACCAAAACTTATAAAACAACAAAGGAGATGAGTCCAAAACCACACTCAATGTTTATTAAGCGCTTTCGTCTCTGTAATGGAGACTTTTTCAGAACAATTATTGTTCTGAAGAAGTCTCCATTACAGAGTCAAAAGCGCTTAATAAACATTGAGTGTGGTTTTGGACTCGTCTCCTTTGGTGTTTTATAAGTCTTGCTCCCAACTTACTAACCCAGTGTCAGATCAACATTTCCCATGCACCTGTGCATATGTAGACATTTTTTATGTCCAGCTATTTCTTCTCTACATATTTTTTTCATGAAGGTCTTCCTTGGCATGACTGATTGCTTTCCTGGTAATCAAGTATATCTTTTTTTCGTCACACATCTACTTGTATTCTTCCTTCACACTTGCCTTTCTTCCCACTATAATCATGTCTTGTTAGATTCTGTACTGATAGTTGCCATCTTCCTTCTCCACACCTACTTACTGTACTTATACATGTTCTCTTTCTTGGGTTGGCACTTCAGATGTTCTTCGTGTTTCACTGTTGCAGTCATCACACTTGGGTTATCTGCCTGCAGGTAGCCCTCAGTCGGCCCAAATACCAGAGTCTTGGGATTTCTGTGTCGGATGCTGCCGCCTCTTCCATGACGTCAGGTTGTCAGGGGTATAAAACATGCAGCCGATGCCATTACATCAGTCTTTCTTGCTGAGAAGGAGCCTGAAGCAGAAGCAGTTCACAAGTGCTGGTCGGCTGCTACCTGAAATTTTTGTTTTACGAATTTCAAACCTGAAGTCTTCTAAAGCTAAGTACCCCATTGGGTATTCGTTTTTCTTGCTCTTACGGATAACAGAAAAAGTTAACAATTGTCTTGCCTGTGGAAAGCAAATACCTCACCGAGATTTTCATTCTTACTGCGTCACCTGTTTAGGCCCAGACCACGATGCCCCTTGCTGTCAGTCTTGTGCCTTGTTTAATGCCTGAACCATTCATCGTCAGGCTATGTTTGTCGCTAAATTCTTTTGCTCTCTTTCTCCGTGTTCTGAAATGGCTTCGATAAGCTATCCGACTACCGATCTTCCAAAAAAAGTAAAGATAAAGACAGAGACAGACCGCATAGGTTCAAAACTGCTGACAATGCTTCCATTAAGCTAGTCACCAGTCTGCCAGTACTCAGTGAGGCGCCTTTACAGCCCCTGATGCCCGCTTCTACAGATTTGCAGGCTTCTGCTGAGACCCATTCGGAGTCCGGTATGCTGCAAGATGCTTCTTCGAGAATGGAACCTACAGATGTCTCTACCTTGGATGGGTCCGGAGCCGCTGTGCAGGCACCGTCTTCTGAGGGTGTATTCTGACCTACTGATGTTTGAATTAAACCAACAACTTTGTTTTTAGCTAAAACTACTGAGTTTCTAAGGCCCAGAGTATACACTACACCTAGAAATCCGACGACCAAAGCACATGCTCAAGCTCCCATGCCACAAAAACAAATGCTTAGAATGGCTGAAGACCTTATTACCCTAATTAGGGGAAGCCAGCCTTCTCCTGCTAAGATACAAAGAATTGAGTTTCATCCTGATTCTACAGACCAGGAGTCCGATGACTCTGACCCTTCAGATTATCAGGACATGCCCTTATCAACTTATGAGGATTCAGATGCAGAGGAATCCATTCCCTCTGCCTCCCCTCCAGAGGATGTTTCTTTTGGTGAAACCTTGCATACTTTAAGAGAGCATTTCCACTGGGAATGCCAGGACTACCCTCAGTCCAAAAAGAGATTCAGAGAATTTTTAGACTTTCCTCAGCACAGGCCTCTAGCTATACCCCCTGTCTTGGATGTTGTAGATGATGTTTTTATGGAATCCAGTCTTACTCCAGATACTTTACTCCTAGCCCCTAGGAAACCTGACCGGTACTACAGAGTACCTGATTCCCACAAATTTTTTCTTCAAGAATCCTACTGCTGATCCAGAGACCATTTCCCAGGGACCTAAAGGTATTAGGTTCATAGGTTCATAGGTTCATACTAGGCTATCTGCCCGAGGGCATTTACAAGCCTAGCCTATTACGCCACCCCTTTAGTATGGGGAACTATACCCATTATTTTGCTGTGCCTCTGTCGAGCAGTGACACTGAGGTAATCCCTGGGGTATATCTGCGATCTCCCATCCATTGGTCAAGATTTCTCTTGAACAAGGCCAGCTGCTCTGCCTCACATGTACCGGGATTTTGTTCCACAGCATAGGAGTCTTTGGGTGATGAATCTATCCTCCAGCACGTCCTATTAATAGCCAAAGGTTTAAGTCTCCGCCCTTGTGGCTCTGATGGATCTAGATTTTTGAGGTGAAGCATATTCATCAAATCTGGGTTTGACATGGCCTTGTATGTTAGGCAAAGGTCACCTCTGAGCAAGCGACTGAATAGAGCTGGCGTTCTTTCAGTCGGGCAGCATAGGACAGATTTTGAGACCCTTTATCCTTTTGGTGAGGAACTTTTGTGGCCTCTCCAGCTGCTGCAAGTGTCGGGTCAGATACATTCCGAATGGGGCATTGTACTCAATCATTGGTCTGATGAGTGATGAGTAAAGGAGACTATGACCTCCCTTGATCTAGATGAGAATCCCTTCATGATAAGGTGGGCAATGTAGTAGGTCTTCCTAACTACTTTAGCTACATGGGTGTCGAATGACAGACTACTATCAACCTGGGTCCCCAGGTCCCTGATAACTTCTTCTGTGCTCAGTGGATTGCCACCTATTTGGTAGCTAGGGGTAACCTTGTTTTTCCCGAAGGGTATGACTATGCATTTTGGCATTTAACTTTAGGGCAGTTATCCGCTTCTGTGAGACCCTTCTGAAGGATATCTGTGTCAGATGTGTTTTCTACTATGGCGCCCAGTTTGCAGTCATCTGCAAACTTTGTCAGCCATAACCCTCCTGTGTTTGCTTGTACTTCGGAAAAGTAGATGCCAAACAAGAGTGGGCCCAGGACTGAGCCCTGTGGGACACCACTTGTGACAGGCTTTGAGTCTGACATGGCGCCAGCAGCTCTGACCCTGTGGGTTCTGTCACTCAGCCAGTTTGCAACCCATCTTGTGATGTATGGGTTGACATTTAAGCTGATGAGTTTTTCAATGATACCCGAATGGGGTAAGGCTACTACAGCCCAAAATCCTACCCCTTCAGACAGGGATTCCAGAGCTTTAGACAGATGGGATAAGAAGATATATACCTCTGCAACTCTTGCCATCAGGGCATTGAATTGCCAGTTTCACATGTTGAAGTAACAACAGCATACTATGGAACTAATTAAACAAAAAAATGGTGTTACTTCCAGATTGTGCAGAAAATAAAGATTTACAAGAGCTAATGCATTCTGCAAACCAAGTTAGTAAGCATACTTTGCAGTGTGGCTTCAGTGCTCTAGAAGCATCTTGCAGGGCTGCAGTCACTGGGTCTGTACTGAGAAGGCATGCTTGGCTGAAGGAACAAACCTTTCCAGATCATGTCAAATCCAAATTACTAGATGCTCCTTTAAATAAGGACTGTTTATTTGGCACCAAAGCAGAAGATGTTCTAAAAAAGATGGAAGAAAAAGCAAAATCTATGCAAACTGTTAAAGAATTCTTACAAGTACAACTCCTAGATTCAGTAGACATTGGCCTTCTAAAAACTAGTCCTTTCCAGCCCCTTCCAGGCCTCCTCAGACCAAACCCAGGGAAAACAGGCCACCCAGACTACAGTCTTAAGCTATGCAGAGATCTAAAGAATGGAGTACCCCCACCTCAAAAACAGGGGGTGGTAAGCCGCCTCCTTATGGAAAAAGTTCACAATGACTTGTCAATTATCCTGCCCAGCCCTGCCCAATTACTTGTGCCCCTAGGAGGAAAGGTTGCCCTTCATGCAAAAAAACTGGATGTCTATTACTCAGGACAGATGGGTCCTAAACATTGTATCCCAGGGGTACAGATTCTACTTCTATACACTGCCAACCCCATGCGGGTTTCCAGACCTACCTCCACACCAGTGGGCAGAGGCTCAAAAACAGGTACTGTCTCTGCAGAGCTATTCAACTTGTTCCAGTAGAACAAGGGGGCAGGGTCACTATTCCAGACTTTTCCTGGTGCCCAGAAAAGAGGGCTCGTGGCATCCATTCCTGGATCTATCAACTCTCAACACCTTCCTGGTGGTTCCAAAATTCAAGATGCTTACTCTGCAACAGCCTCTCCTTATGCTAGCCAGGGATGCTTGGTTAGTCACTCTAGACTTAAAAGAAGATTATCTGCACATCCCCATAAAGGAATCATGCAGAAAATATCTAAGCTTCATGGCAGGCTCTATGCACTGTCAGTTCTCTGCACTTTCCTTTGGCTTATCTACTGCGCACAGAGTATTCACAAAGTGCCTGGCTCCAGCCATTGCATACTGCAGGCAGAGAAATATCCAAATTTTCCCATACTTGGATGACTACCTGATTCAGGTGGACAGTCAGGAATTGTTACTTCAGCACCTGGCATTTGTAAAAAGCCTTCTCACTTCTTTGGGGTACACCATCAACGAAAAGAAATCACAATCGGTGCCCAGTCAAAAGATTGTATTCCTGGGAGCAAGCTTGGACACAACTTCCCAGATGGCATTTCTCACTTCAGAAAAACAGGTCTATTTGACAAACTACTTCAAAGAAATGGCCACGAGAACCCAGCTGTCTGCAAGACAAATACTACAAGCCTTAGGGTTCATGGCCTCTTGTATTATGCTAATTCCATATGCAAGACTGCATATGAGGAAACTTCAGTTGTACTTGAAAAGTCTTTGGTGCCAACATTCTCAGGACCTGGATAGTCATTCCTATCATACATTGTCTAAGGGGAGAGTTCCTTTGGTGGGCAGAAGCATGCAACCACAACAACGGACTGCTTTTCACTCAACCCCTTGCCGCCCAAACCCTGACAACAGATGCATCAGACTATGCATGGGGTGCTGACATGGCAGGCAAAAGCATTCAGCGCCACTGGAGCCCAGCCCAGATTCTCCTGCACATCAATCAAAAAGAGATGCTAGCCGTACAGAATGCTCTGACAGCCTTCAGATACCTAATCCTTCCAGTACAACTGCTTATAAAAACAAGACAACACTACAATTATGTGGTACATAAACAAGCAGGGGGGAACCCATTCTTACCCACTTTGCAGGTTAGCCATGGCCCTGTGGAACACTGCCTTGAGCAACCAAGTGCATCTACAAGGTCAGTTCCTGCCAGGCAAACAAAATGCACTGGCAGATGACTTAAGCAGAAATCTCCTAGACCCACACAACCCACCTTCAACCTTCTGATCCTGAGGTGGGGGACACTGGAGGTGGACCTATTTGCCTCCCCCAAGAACCACCAGTTGAGCAAATTCTGCACCAGGAACCCTCACAGCAGGTCCTGGAAGGTGGATGCCCTGTCCTTTCAATGGGAAAAACCTTTCAATTTATGCATTTCTCCCTCTACTCCACCTCTCAGAAGTATTACTCAAGATAAAGCAGGACAGGCCAAGGGAATTCTGATTGCCCCAGACTGGCCTCACCAGCACTGGCACCCACTCTTGTGCAGTCTGACAGCAGTGCCACCCTGGCACCTTCACCAGTCTCCTACCCTGCTGTCAGATTTTGCATCCACAACTGCAATCCCTAAACTTTGCAGCCTGGCTTATCCCTTGAATACACCACCAGCAAACCTCAGCAAACAGGTGCTGGATGTCATTCTTGAAGCCAGAAGGCCTAGTACTAGGAAATGGTCTCCTGGACTGCATGCCAAGTAACTACCTAAATCCTATGCTAAAAAGTGGAAAAGATACTGTTCTTGGAATCAGTCTCAAGGGAAGGACACAGTTGTGCCCTCCTTACCTCTGATTCAGGATTACTTAGCAGAGCTATTCCACAGAGGCCTATCCTTCTCCTCCATTAAGATTCATGCCTCTGCCATCTCAGCTCATTATAATACTGAGCCACCTCTTTTTTCTCACTCTCTCATCAAACAGCTCCTGAGAGGGGTGAACAACTTAAGGCCATCTAGGAGAGCTCCCACCACTGCCTGGGACCTTAACTTTGTTCTGGAAAAGCTCACACTTCCCCCTTTTGAACCTGCAACTTCAGTAGAGTTAAAATTACCCTCTTGGAAAACAGCCTTGCTTTTAGCCATAACTTCAGCAAGAAGAGTGTCTGAGTTACAGGAACTAATGGCTGTGGAACCCTTCATTATTTTCCATGCTGACAGGGTTTCCCTCAGGACTAACCCGTCCTTTATGCCTAAGGTGGTGTCCAGTGTGGCTCTAAACCAATCCATCCATTTGCCAACCTTCTTCCCTAACCCTAAGAATAAATGGGAAATGATCCTGCACTCCTTGGACAGACAGCTCAGGTTCTACCTTGACAGGACTAAACCTTTCAGAAAATCTGACCAGCTGCTAGTCAGCTTTGCTTCAAGGGCAGAAGGTAAGGCCATTTCAAAGCAAACTATTTCCAAATGGATAGCACACTGCATTCATTTCTTATACAAGTACAATGGAAAACCTACCCCACAGGGGATCAGGCCACATTCAGCTAGGGCAACTTCCACCTCTAGAGCATTTCTCAGTGGAGTCCCTACCAGGGGCATTCTAGAAGCTGCAACCTGGAGTTCTGTACACACCTTCACCAAGCATTACCACTTACCAATCTTTTCTAAATCCAAAGCTAGATTTGCTACAGCAGTCTTGCAAGGCCTACTAGGCAGCCCTAACACTTCTTGACTGCCTCCACCCTTCCTCAGCTTTGGGAATCAGCCCAAGTGTGATGACTGCAACAGTGAAACAGGAAGAACATAGTACAGTTGTGTACACTTACCATAAATGTAGATGTTCTAGTGTATTCACTGTTGCAGTCCTGGTTTCCCTCCCTCCAGCCCCCTGGCTTTCTCTGTCTTTCTACATCTCCTCTCTATGGCCATTCCTAATGGCATTTGGTATTTACTTGTTACTGGTGGTGTTCCCCACCATATACTAGCTCCCTATTTTGGGGCACCTGACATTTGGGGCAAGAAAAACTGATGTAATGGTGTTGGCTGCCTGTTTTATACCCCTGACGACTGACGTCATTAAAAAAGTGAAAGCACCCGAGGCAGAAATACTAAGACTATGGTATTCGGGCTGACTGAGGGCTACCTGCAGGCAGATAACCCAAGTGTGATGACTGCAACAGTGAATACACTCGAACTTCTACATTTATGGTAAGTGTACACAACTGTACTTTACATACAGTGACACATCTTGCAGTGTTATTCTTTCTGTGCATTGTAACATGATGACACTTCCCTTCTGCAGCTCCAGATTTGCTTCGTAGTTATACAGTACTTACGCTTCTTCCCAAAACACAGTAAAGACACTATCACCTTTTCGCTCCATTACCCACTTCTGTCCTTCCTTGCTGAGGTGGACCTGTTGCAGGGCCTTACCATTCTTTTTGTAAAATCAGATTCCACTGCTGCCTGTGTCATTGTCCTCCTTACCCCAAAGGAGGACAAATTGAAGTCTACCTCGAAGGAGGACAACTTGAAGTCTACCCCGAAGGAGGACAACTTGAAGTCTACTGCTGGCAAATCAAGGTCTGCCATCACTTCTCTGTTCACCTTTTATTTATGTTGTTCAATCTCCCTCCTTCTCTCTTTCTTGCATCAAGCTCTCTTTTTTCTCTGCCATGCTTCTGGAGGTTTTCAGTTGTGTCATTCAAATCTAAGGTTGATATCTCCATCAGGATTAACTTCTCCTCAAATTTCTCAACACCTTCAACATTTTGTCTGTTTTCCTTCCTTTTTTAGGCGTATGTAATTGTTTCTCCCTTTCTGCTACTTACCCTGTCTCAGTCCCTTTTCCCCATGGCTCATATTTTTACCATGAAAATAATGTTGGCCACTTTGTTTTTAAACAATGTATGTTATTGCTTTTATTTATGGTATTATGGGATCACCTTTCACTCCCACCTTCTTGTATCCCTCCACCTTTTAATGTACCCAGTATCTCTATTTTATCTTTCAGTACATGCTTCCAATGATATCTGTTACCTGTCCTTAAGATTTAGTGAGCCTTTTTTCTTGCGGGAGTGCATATTTGCTATGATAATCCTAAGTAACATGTTTTACTGCACCGTTTTTGGACCGGAGTCAGAAGGACCAGGAAACATAATTGTGATCAGTATAATCTTCTTGAGCTACTTTATTATCAGAGAATAGATAGAGCAGTTACAGGCATTCACTATGCAATACTGTGCAACTGTATCTCCACAAATCAGTCTAACGAGGAAGCTAACACTTTCAGGGCAGTAGCAGGTACCCGTTCAACAAACCAGCATGTTTATGCTAGACCTTCGAGGAAGAAGCAGAGTAGAGCAGCTCACACTTCCACATACTTTTAGGATAGGTTAGGAATTTGCCAGCTTTTAACAACAGCACACATTCATGTAAGTGACCACATGGAGAAGGCCTTAATTTTCACCTGAATGGCTGCTCATTATTCTTTGAGCTTACCAACTGGTTAAGACACTTTATTGCTACTAGAAGTTGTAGAGTATCATTGATACAACAGTCAAAAAACATCAGTCACCCCCTACCTCAGATAACACACAGTAAAAGTCTAACTATTCTAAACATTTTATTCAGACAGCCATAAATATATAATTCTTAAAGCACACACAAGCAGCATACCATAGACATAGGTTGCCCATTTGAAAACGTTTTACTGCTGTTGTTTCTTATTGCAGTTAGCCTCTGCTCAAACTTTGGGACTTACCATCCGCTCCCCATGTTCTACTCCCCCTATCACTGGCCTCCCACTTCCTGCCCCTAAAGCACCCCATGTACCACCACAGTAATCCATTCCTTCCATCTCTTTCTCTCTCTCTCTCTGTCCCTCTCCTGATTTCCTTTATAAGCCTCTCCTGTTGACTTCAACCACTACTGGGTTAGTAGTTGCACCTCTCAGCCACCTCTTCTTCTCCCTCAGTTTTCTTACATGCCCTCCTATGTATCATTTGCACCCTTATCACCTGTCCATGCATCCTTTCAATGTCTCATGGTGTCAGGTCACCCACCCTGCTGTCATCATCACTTGTAGCCCCTCAGTCCTTGTCCCATTTACATTCACACTAATAAGTCTGAACAGATAGAATCACTAATCCCTCCCATATCCTTCTGATTCACCCTGTCCTATGTATTAGTCATCAACAGCTGTAAACTTTGGGCATCCCCACAGCACCACTACACTTGTGGATTGACCACCACACCTCCCAGCAGCAGTGTTTCCATCACCCCTCCCTTTTCAGTTGCATCAGTATTCAGGGCCACTTGTGCAGTAATCATATCTTTCAACGTCTTTGAGCGAGAAATCTGGACAAAGCCATAAATAATGGGGGGAACAAAGACCCAAAAATAGGGACACTTTTTAAATATTGCTCTTACAAACTTAGAAAGTTGAGAGAACAACAGGTTTTGCATTAACATGAATTTTCTGAAAGGGATGAAGCCTGAAACTCAAGTGTCTGTCATTGTTTTCTGACTTCAGCCCTCAATGATTTGCCAATGATTTACCAGAAAAACCACAGTTTTATGAGAAACTGACCAAAATATGAGTAAAAAATCTGGACATTCTGCGAAAATCTATACAGTTGAGAGGTAATCTCCTTTGTGAGGGCCTGCAGCATACCCACATCAAATAGTTACATACATACATACGTACATACATACATACATACATACATACATACATACAAATGTTTCAAGTAAGGGCATTAATGCCCTTCCAGCTTGCCACTTGTTCCCATAATAAATGTCCAGGCTGTTCTTAAAAATATCTAAACTAGTACTTGATTTAATGTAATCTGGTAGTCTGTTCCAAGCATCAGCTACTCTGTCAGAGAACCAATTACTACACTTCACATTCCTATAGAATCTTCTAGATAAGTTATCTGATGATTCTCTAGTACTTTTTGATAACCCCAAACATTCCCAAAGGTAGTTGTTCCTAAATACCCTATATACCTGAATAAGATCTCCTCTTAAATATCTGTAAGAGACACTGTACAAGTTCAGATATTTTAGTCTTTCATAATAACTTTGATTTTCACATCCATGGATGCCCTTAGTATAGTTCCGCTGTACTCTTTCCAGTTTATTCATGCTTGTTTTCCTATAGGGTTTCCATGTTGTTATTCCGTACTCAAGTTTGGGTCTAATGTAATTAACAAACAATGACTTCATTATGTCTGATTTCCTAGACTTTATAAATCTTTTTATACAACTTATAGTTCTATAACTAACATTAGCCAATTGGTTGATATAATTAGAAAATCCTATAGCTGAATCTACCCATATACCTTTAAATGAGTCAACAGTTTCAATCACTGTGTGCTGTATTAAATATTCACCTTTCAGTTTATGTCTCTCAAATCTCATATGCTTAGTTTTTGATGTATTTATTAATGTATTATTGTCCTGTGCCCACATGGTCAATTTAATCAAATTATTTTGCAGACATGCTTTATCTGTAACACTTGTAATCAGTTTACCCAATTTCAAGTCATTAGCATATATATTGTAGAACACCTTAGATGAAAAAGTAAGGTCTGAAAGATACAATCTAAACAAGTAAGGGCCTAGAACAGAGCCCTGTGGGACACCTTTACTGTAACCAAGGATTTCACCTGTCCAGCTGGTGTGTGATACTTGCTAAGCCCTATTTGTAAGTCATGCAGCTATCCATCTTATCAACAGTACATCAATACCTAGTTGTACTAATTTATTGATCAGTGTTTTGTGTATGACCCTGTCAAATGCTGAAGTTAAATCTATATAAATCACAACACAGCCCAATTTTTTCATTCATAGCTGTTCTTATATTGTTATAGAACATCATGTTACAGGTGGTAATAGATCTATTTTCAATATACGCATGCTGATATATGGTTTCAAGTCCCAACCTATCCAGTTCTGATGATAACTTATCCAGTATTACCTTCTCCATTATTTTTCCACAACATGAAAGTGGACTTAAAGGTCTATATTATTCTGAGTTTGTCCTACTCCCCTTTCCCTTAAAGACAGGTTTAATAAGTGCATGTCTCCAATCTTGAGGAATCTCCCCATATTTATATGACCTAGTGAATAATAGATATAATGGTAGTGTAAGCTCTTGCTGAAGTGTTCTCAGGTCATTGTTACTTATTCCATCTCCTCCCTGCACTTTTTTGGATCCAGTCTGCACACTTCTTTATCAATATAATCTAATTTGATTCCAGTATCTGGGGTTACCTGGATGTCACTAGGACAACTTACCACCCCTTTTGTGGAGCCAAACTGTTTTGCATAAGATTTTGTAAATATATCTATAATCTGTTGTGTCTGAGAATAAATTTTGGAATCTGCACACAGTTTATCAATTTGTGTATCTTTACTCCTTCCACATCTTATGTATCAATAAAAAGGTTTCCTATTATGCTCAATAGCTTTATATAAATGTTCTTCAAATTTGTTTTTATCTTGTCTAACACTATGCTTAATCTGTTTGTCCAGCTTGTTTATTTCAGTTTTCAAAGTTGTAATTCAACCTCTCTTCCATTTCTTATATTTTTTGTCTCTCACCTTAATCAGGTATCTTGTTCTTATGGAAATATACTCCCCTGATGCTGCGTGCCTAGATCCTGATGTTAAACATTTTTTTTTACTTTTTGCACTCAAACAATTTCTCTTTCAAAACTTTCCACATTCCATCTGCAGTTTTTCCACTAAACTCCTCACTCCAGTTAGTTTTATATAGTAACTGTTTTGCTTCCCTATAATCTGTAATTAACCTTCTGTGCAATGGCTTAGATTTCAGTTTGGCAGTATCTAGCAACAAATTAACCTTAATAACCCCATGAAATTTCACTTTTTTTTTCCACAGGGTCAGAGTTGCTGGCGCCATGTCAGACTCAAAGCCTGTCACAAGTGGTGTACCACAGGGCTCAGTCCTGGGCCACTCTTGTTTGGCATCTACTTTTCCGAAGTACAAGCAAACACAGGAGGGTTATGGCTGACAAAGTTTGCAGATGACTGCAAACTGGGCGCCATAGTAGAAAACACATCTGACACAGATATCCTTCAGAAGGGTCTCACAGAAACGGATAACTGGTGCCAGAGCCATGGCCTAAAGTTAAATGCCAAAAAATGCATAGTCATACGCTTCGGGAAAAACAAGGTTACCCCTAGCTACCAAATAGGTGGTAATCCACTGAGCACAGAAGAAGTTATCAGGGACCTGGGGACCCAGGTTGATAGTAGTCTGTCATTCGACACCCATGCAGCTAAAGTAGTTAGGAAGACCTTCTACATTGCCCACCTTATCATGAAGGGATTCTCATCTAGATCAAAGGAGGTCATAGTCTCCCTATACTCATCACTCATCAGACCAATGATTGAGTACAATGCCCCATTCGGAATGTATCTGACCCGACACTTGCAGCAGCTGGAGAGGCCACAAAGTTCCTCACCAAAAGGATAAAGGGTCTCAAACATCTGTCCTATGCTGCCCGACTGAAAGAACTCCAGCTCTATTCAGTCGCCACGCTTGCTCAGAGGTGACCTTTGCCTAACATACAAGGCCATGTCAAACCCAGATTTGATGAATATGCTTCACCTCAAAATCTAGATCCGTCAGAGCCACAAGGCGGAGACTTAAACCTCGACACGGCTATTAATAGGACGTGCTGGAGGGATAGATTCATCACCCAAAGACTCCCTATGCTGTGGAATAAAATCCCGGTATATGTGAGGCAGAGCACCTCGCTGGCCTTGTTCAAGAGAAATCTTGACCAATGGATGGGAGATCACAGATATACCCCAGGGATTACCTCAGTGTCACTGCTCAACAGAGGCACAGCAAAATAATGGGTATAGTTCCCCATACTAAAGGGGTGGCGTAAGCCACAAAACTATGGGCTAGGCTTGTAAATGCCCTCGGGCAGATAGCCTAGTATGAACCTATGAACCTATAAACCAATCCATCCATTTGCCAACCTTCTTCCCTAACCCTAAGAATAAATGGGAAATGATCCTGCACTCCTTGGACAGACAGCTCAGGTACTACCTTGACAGGACTAAACCTTTCAGAAAATCTGACCAGCTGCTAGTCAGCTTTGCTTCAAGGGCAGAAGGTAAGGCCATTTCAAAGCAAACTATTTCCAAATGGATAGCACACTGCATTCATTTCTTATACAAGTACAATGGAAAACCTACCCCACAGGGGATCAGGCCACATTCAGCTAGGGCAACTTCCACTTCTAGAGCATTTCTCAGTGGAGTCCCTACCAGGGGCATTCTAGAAGCTGCAACCTGGATTTCTGTACACACCTTCACCAAGCATTACCACTTACCAATCTTTTCTAAATCCAAAGCTAGATTTGCTACAGCAGTCTTGCAAGGCCTACTAGGCAGCCCTAACATTTCTTGACTGCCTCCACCCTTCCTCAGCTTTGGGAATCAGCCCAAGTGTGATGACTGCAACAGTGAAACACGAAGAACATAGTACAGTTGTGTACACTTACCATAAATGTAGATGTTCGAGTGTATTCACTGTTGCAGTCCTGGTTTCCCTCCCTCCGGCCCCCTGGCTTTCTCTGTCTTTCTATGTCTCCTCTCTATGGCCATTCCTAATGGCATTTGGTATTTACTTGTTACTGGTGGTGTTCCCCACCATATACTAGCTCCCTATTTGGGGGCACCTGACATTTGGGGCAAGAAAAACTGATGTAATGGCGTTGGCTGCCTGTTTTATACCCCTGACGACTGACGTGATTAAAGAAGTGAAAGCACCCGAGGCAGAAATACTAAGACTGTGGTATTCGGGCTGACTGAGGGCTACCTGCAGGCAGATAACCCAAGTGTGATGACTGCAACAGTGAATACACTCGAACTTCTACATTTATGGTAAGTGTACACAACTGTACTTTACATACAGTGACACATCTTGCAGTGTTATTCTTTCTGTGCATTGTAACATGATGACATTTCCCTTCTGCAGCTCCAGATTTGCTTCGTAGTTATACAGTACTTACGTTTCTTCCCAAAACACAGTAAAGACACTATCACCTTTTTGCTCCATTACCCACTTCTGTCCTTCCTTGCTGAGGTGGACCTGTTGCAGGACCTTACCATTCTTTTTGTAAAATCAGATTCCACTGCTGCCTGTGTCATTGTCCTCCTTACCCCGAATGAGGACAACTTGAAGTCTACCCTGAAGGAGGACAACTTGAAGTCTACCCCGAATGAGGACAACTTGAAGTCTACCCGAAGGAGGACAACTTGAAGTCTACCCCGAATGAGGGAAACTTGAAGTCTACCCCGAAGGAGGACAACTTGAAGTCTACCCCGAATGAGGGCAACTTGAAGTCTACCTCGAAGGAGGACAACTTGAAGTCTACTGCTGGCAAATCAAGGTCTGCCATCACTTCTCTGTTCACCTTTTATTTATGTTGTTCAATCTCCCTCCTTCTCTCTTGCATCAAGCTCTCTTTTTTTCTCTGCCATGCTTCTGGAGGTTTTCAGATCTAAGGTTGATATCTCCATCAGGATTAACTTCTCCTCAAATTTCTCAACACCTTCAACATTTTGTCTGTTTTCCTTCCTTTTTTAGGCGTATGTAATTGTTTCTCCCTTTCTGCTACTTACCCTGTCTCAGTCCCTTTTCCCCATGGCTCATATTTTTACCATGAAAATAATGTTGGCCACTTTGTTTTTAAACAATGTATGTTATTGCTTTTATTTATGGTATTATGGGATCACCTTTCACTCCCACCTTCTTGTATCCCTCCACCTTTTAATGTACCCAGTATCTCTATTTTATCTTTCAGTACATGCTTCCAATGATATCTGTTACCTGTCCTTAAGATTTAGTGAGCCTTTTTTCTTGCGGGAGTGCATATTTGCTATGATAATCCTAAGTAACATGTTTTACTGCACCGTTTTTGCACCGGAGTCAGAAGGACCAGGAAACATAATTGTGATCAGTATAATCTTCTTGAACTACTTTATTATCAGAGAATAGATAGAGCAGTTACAGGCATTCACTATGCAATACTGTGCAGCTGTATCTCCACAAATCAGTCTAACGAGGAAGCTAACACTTTCAGGGCAGTAGCAGGTACCCGTTCAACAAACCAGCATGTTTATGCTAGACCTTCGAGGAAGAAGCAGAGTAGAGCAGCTCACACTTCCACATACTTTTAGGATAGGTTAGGAATTTGCCAGCTTTTAACAACAGCACACATTCATGTAAGTGACCACATGGAGAAGGCCTTAATTTTCACCTGAATGGCTGCTCATTATTCTTTGAGCTTACCAACTGGTTAAGACACTTTATTGCTACTAGAAGTTGTAGAGTATCATTGATACAACAGTCAAAAAACATCAGTCACCCCCTACCTCAGATAACACACAGTAAAAGTCTAACTCTTCTAAACATTTTATTCAGACAGCCATAAATATATAATTCTTAAAGCACACACAAGCAGCATACCATAGACATAGGTTGCCCATTTGAAAACGTTTTACTGCTGTTGTTTCTTATTGCAGTTAGCCTCTGCTCAAACTTTGGGACTTACCATCCGCTCCCCATGTTCTACTCCCCCTATCACTGGCCTCCCACTTCCTGCCCCTAAAGCACCCCATGTACCACCACAGTAATCCATTCCTTCCATCTCTTTCTCTCTCTCTCTCTCTGTCCCTCTCCTGATTTCCTTTATAAGCCTCTCCTGTTGACTTCAACCACTACTGGGTTAGTAGTTGCACCTCTCAGCCACCTCTTCTTCTCCATCAGTTTTCTTACATGCCCTCCTATGTATCATTTGCACCCTTATCACCTGTCCATGCATCCTTTCAATGTCTTATGGTGTCAGGTCACCCACCCTGCTGTCATCATCACTTGTAGCCCCTCAGTCCTTGTCCCATTTACATTCACACTAATAAGTCTGAACAGACAGAATCACTAATCCCTCCCACATCCTTCTGATTCACTCTGTCCTATGTATTAGTCATCAACAGCTGTAACCTTTGGGCATCCCCACAGCACCACTACACTTGTGGATTGACCACCACACCTCCCAGCAGCAGTGTTTCCATCACCCCTCCCTTTTCAGTTGCATCAGTATTCAGGGCCACTTGTGCAGTAATCATATCTTTCAACGTCTTTGAGCGAGAAATCTGGACAAAGCCATAAATAATGGGGGGAACAAAGACCCAAAAATAGGGACACTTTTTAAATATTGCTCTTACAAACTTAGAAAGTTGAGAGAACAACAGGTTTTGCATTAACATGAATTTTCTGAAAGGGATGAAGCCTGAAACTCAAGTGTCTGTCATTGTTTTCTGACTTCAGCCCTCAATGATTTGCCAATGATTTACCAGAAAAAACACAGTTTTATGAGAAACTGACCAAAATATGAGTAAAAAATCTGGACATTCTGCGAAAATCTATACAGCTGAGAGGTAATCTCCTTTGTGAGGGCCTGCAGCATACCCACATCAAATAGTTACATACATACATACGTACATACATACATACATACATACATACAAATGTTTCAAGTAAGGGCATTAATGCCCTTCCAGCTTGCCACTTGTTCCCATAATAAATGTCCAGGCTGTTCTTAAAAATATCTAAACTAGTACTTGATTTAATGTAATCTGGTAGTCTGTTCCAAGCATCAGCTACTCTGTCAGAGAACCAATTACTACACTTCACATTCCTATAGAATCTTCTAGATAAGTTATCTGATGATTCTCTAGTACTTTTTGATAACCCCAAACATTCCCAAAGGTAGTTGTTCCTAAATACCCTATATACCTGAATAAGATCTCCTCTTAAATATCTGTAAGAGACACTGTACAAGTTCAGATATTTTAGTCTTTCATAATAACTTTGATTTTCACATCCATGGATGCCCTTAGTATAGTTCCGCTGTACTCTTTCCAGTTTATTCATGCTTGTTTTCCTATAGGGTTTCCATGTTGTTATTCCGTACTCAAGTTTGGGTCTAATGTAATTAACAAACAATGACTTCATTATGTCTGATTTCCTAGACTTTATAAATATTTTTATACAACTTATAGTTCTATAACTAACATTAGCCAATTGGTTGATATAATTAGAAAATCTCATAGCTGAATCTACCCATATACCTTTAAATGAGTCAACAGTTTCAATCACTGTGTGCTGTATTAAATATTCACCTTTCAGTTTATGTCTCTCAAATCTCATATGCTTAGTTTTTGATGTATTTATTAACGTATTATTGTCCTGTGCCCACATGGTCAATTTAATCAAATTATTTTGCAGACATGCTTTATCTGTAACACTTGTAATCAGTTTATCCAATTTCAAGTCATTAGCATATATATTGTAGAACACCTTAGATGAAAAAGTAAGGTCTGAAAGATACAATCTAAACAAGTAAGGGCCTAGAACAGAGCCCTGTGGGACACCTTTACTGTAACCAAGGATTTCACCTGTCCAGCTGGTGTGTGATACTTGCTAAGCCCTATTTGTAAGTCATGCAGCTATCCATCTTATCAACAGTACATCAATACCTAGTTGTACTAATTTATTGATCAGTGTTTTGTGTATGACCCTGTCAAATGCTGAAGTTAAATCTATATAAATCACAACACAGCCCAATTTTTCATTCATAGCTGTTCTTATATTGTTATAGAACATCATGTTACAGGTGGTAATAGATCTATTTTCAATATACGCATGCTGATATATGGTTTCAAGTCCCAACCTATCCAGTTCTGATGATAACTTATCCAGTATTACCTTCTCCATTATTTTTCCACAACATGAAAGTGGACTTAAAGGTCTATATTATTCTGAGTTTGTCCTACTCCCCTTTCCCTTAAAGACAGGTTTAATAAGTGCATGTCTCCAATCTTGAGGAATCTCCCCATATTTATATGACCTAGTGAATAATAGATATAATGGTAGTGTAAGCTCTTGCTGAAGTGTTCTCAGGTCATTGTTACTTATTCCATCTCCTCCCTGCACTTTTTTGGATCCAGTCTGCACACTTCTTTATCAATATAATCTAATTTGATTCCAGTATCTGGGGTTACCTGGATGTCACTTACCACCCCTTTTGTGGAGCCAAACTGTTTTGCATAAGATTTTGTAAATATATCTATAATCTGTTGTGTCTGAGAATAAATTTTGGAATCTGCACACAGTTTATCAATTTGTGTATCTTTACTCCTTCCACATCTTATGTATCAATAAAAAGGTTTCCTATTATGCTCAATAGCTTTATATAAATGTTCTTCAAATTTGTTTTTATCTTGTCTAACACTATGCTTAATCTGTTTGTCCAGCTTGTTTATTTCAGTTTTCAAAGTTGTAATTCAACCTCTCTTCCATTTCTTATATTTTTTGTCTCTCACCTTAATCAGGTATCTTGTTCTTATGGAAATATACTCCCCTGATGCTGCGTGCCTAGATCCTGATGTTAAACATTTTTTTTTACTTTTTGCACTCAAACAATTTCTCTTTCAAAACTTTCCACATTCCATCTGCAGTTTTTCCACTAAACTCCTCACTCCAGTTAGTTTTATATAGTAACTGTTTTGCTTCCCTATAATCTGTAATTAACCTTCTGTGCAATGGCTTAGATTTCAGTTTGGCAGTATCTAGCAACAAATTAACCTTAATAACCCCATGATCACTGCACCTCAATGGTGGTAAAACTTGACTTGAAGTTACAGTAATTTCTTTGGGACCACAAAAAAGATTCCGTCCCCTGGTAGGTTTTTTACAGTCTGAAGCATTTGTTGTTCCTGAATATACTCTGTGAATAATTTCTTTACTGCACGACTCAAAAACAAAACCACAAACTGTAAATACCACCATTGCAGGTCGCTGTACCTCTAAAAAGCTCCTAGTAATCCAGAGGTTATGTAAAGGACTCCTAATAATCCAAAAAATGCCTGTAAAGAACGCCAATAAATGAAAATACCAAACAGAAATTTTATTAAGCTTAAAACCAAGCTTTTCGTTGGCGCTCTGCACCAATTTCTTCAGAAAGCAAACTAAAAACAAAGAACAATACATCTGTCCCATTATTTAAGCATCATAGCTCCACTCAAACACTCCCCGTTGTGGACACACCTGAAAATTGCACATCAATGCACTTAAAAAACTTAACCACAGAAAAACTGTGCATCGCCATTTGTATAAGATCAACATGAGCAGCCCTGAATATTTGTAATCAAACTAATACTCTGAATTTACGCTACCAACATAGCATGTATACAATCTTAAATACCTGGCAAACACTATAAACACACAAGTGGTAAACCCAGGAAAAGTATATGTATGTAGCACCTGTTTTAAAAAAGCCATGTAAATAAATCTAAATGCTATTCAGATGGTAACACAACTCGATGGAAGACTACAAACCATGAGTTGATATAAAATATACAAAATACATCTATGAGTATACCTTGGAAATGTATGCTTAACATTGTTATGTTGTTATCATAACCATCTGATAATAGTAGCAGTGTTAGTAGCAAAAAAAAAAAAAAAAAAAAAAAAAAGTTATATATTATATATTGATTGTATATTGTGTGTAGCGGCCGGTACTAGCAGGCTGACGTCCCTTACATAAAAGATCATTCTGATGAACGATCAAACTACACCCCCCCCAGTTAGACTGATGCAGCCTGATAAGGGAGGTGGATTGGTAGCTATGGACTTGGACGACTATAATGACAAGATATTGGCCATCTTGGCCTCTAATACCTATCATGAAGTCTCTAAGAATGAGTTAAATGTAAATATGAGCCGTATCCGGTCATTTTTTGAGGAGATGTTCATCAATGGCTTAATTGATGTGGATATATATAATTATATCATTGTTGTATCACCTAAGATACTGGTTTTGTTTGGGAACCCCAAGATACACAAGAATATATATGATCCACCTATGCAGCAACTAGTTAGCGCTAGAGGGAGTATAACCTATGCAGCCGCTAAGGTGGTGGACAATATTCTCAAGAAGTACGTGTATCGTGTTCCACATATTTCGAGAGATTCTTGGGCTTTTCTAGAAAAGATGGGTTCCGTCCCATTCAATGCTGATAGTTGCCTCTTGACGATCGATGTGGTTGATCTATATTCATCTATTCCCCACCTCGTGGCAGTCGAGTGGATTCAATTGGAATTGGGCTTCCATCATGCTCCGACAGAAGAGATCTCACTGGTCAGTGAGTTATTGGATATTATTCTCACTTGCAACTTTTTCTCATTCAACAACCGGTGGTTCCATCAATTGGTTGGTGTTCCCATGGGATCACCTTGCGGAGCCAGCGTGGCGAATTTAGTAATGGCTCATTGGGAGAGGGTGTTCGTTTTATGCTATTTCCTAGTCCAAGAGAAAGTGTCACTATACACTAGGTTCTTGGACGATATTTTTATCATCCTCAATGGTTCACAAGATGATGCAAATACCTTGGTGACCTTTTTTAATGGTTCTACCGAATTCTTGAAATTTACATCTAATTTTGCAACTGATAAGATAGCCTATTTGGATGTAGAAATTGAGAAAGATAGGACCATGTATCGCTTCATGGCTAATATACATCGGAAGCCGACATTTTCAAATTCATACCTACACTTCGACAGTGAACATCCAATTCACCAAAAGAGGGCTATCGTGAAGGGCCAATTTGTTCGGCGGCCGCATGATTTCAGAAGATAAAAAATTTTATGACGAGTGCAGGTTTATCGCTGACGTGTTTGTTTGTAGAGGGTATCCTGCAGATTTTGTCACAGATTTAAGCTTGGAAGTGCAAGGTAAGAGGGCCAATGGTCATTTTAGCCCCATTTTGGGGAACTTGAACAGCGGGTCATCAGGCTTGCCTCATCCTGCTCGTGAGTCCGATAACTTCAACTATAATTTTATAATTACTTACAACTTGGACGCAACTGACATTGTATCCATCATAAGGAAGAATTGGTGTTTATTAACCACTGAGTAAACAGCAGTACCTGGGCTGGCATTGTACCCTAAGGTCACTTTCAGGAGGGGCCTTAATATCAAAAATATTTTGGAGTCTAAAATATCTGGTACCTCCCCCAGATCTGCGATGTACAAGTGTAACATGTGCAGGTACTGTAGATATGTTAAAGCAAGCACAGCCTTTTCCATTAAGGACAAGAAGTTTCTTATTCAAGGAAGATTCAATTGTGCTAGCAATCAGGTGGTGTATTTGGCCCAGTGTTCTGTTTGCCCTGGCTTCTATGTTGGCAAGACCGACAGGAAGCTACAAGAACAGTTATACGAACACTTATATGCCATCAAGAAGGGGAAAGTAGACAATGCGCTGGCTAAACACATTCTAGACAACCCAGGTTATGAATTTTCATTTTTGGTGATTGACCAACTTTGTGATGGAGGCACAGGGGGTCCTGATTCTCTGAGACTTGAATGCAAGGAGTTGATGTGGCAACTCAAATTGGAAGCTTACCATCTACCTGGACTAAACAGCATGCTTTCTATTAGTTGCTTTCTTAAACTGAGAAGCCTAGTTAGGTGAAGCTTCTTAGACTGATTTAATCCCCTTGGGAATGACCACCTTTTTAGCTATTTTATGGGGATTGTTTCTTTCTTCATTTTTTGATTGTTAAAATGGTTTAGTGCTACTTTGTTATTATTGGTTTTATTTTTTAATGTCTTTATCAATGGTTACATTGTGGTCTATTATTTTAAGCGGGGGATGTGTAGTTTGATCGTTCATCAGAATGGTCTTTTATGTAAGGGACGTCAGCCTGCTAGTACCGGCCGCTACACACAATATACAATCAATATATAATATAGAACTTATTTATTTATTTTTTTTTTTGCTACTAATACTGCTACTATTATCAGATGGTTATGATAACAATGTTAAGCATACATTTCCAAGGTATACTCATAGATGTATTTTGTATATTTTATATCAACTCATGGTTTGTAGTCTTCCATCGAGTTGTGTTACCATCTGAATGGTATTTAGATTTATTTACATGACTTTTTTAAAACAGGTGCTACACACATATACTTTTCCTGGGTTTACCACTTGTGTGTTTATAATGGCTACCAGGTATTTAAGTTTGTATACATGCTATGTTGGTGACGTTAATTCAGAGTATTAGTTTGATTACAAATATTCAGGGCTGGTCATGTTGATCTTATACAAATGGAGATGCACAGTTTTTCTGTGGTTAAATTTTTTAAGTGCATTGATGTGCAATTTTTAGGTGTGTCCACAAGGGGGAGTGTCTGAGTGGAGCTATGATGCTTAAATAATGGGACAGATGTATTGTTGTTTGTTTTTAGTTTGCTTTCTGAAGAAATTGGTGCAGAGCGCCGACGAAAAGCTTGGTTTTAAGCTTAATAAAATTCCTGTTTGGTATTTTCGTTTATTGGCGTTCTTTACAGACATTTTTTGGATTATTAGGAGTTCTGAACATAACCTCTGGATTACTAGGATCTTTTTAGAGGTGCCGCGACCTGCAACGGTGGTATTTATCAGTTAATAATTTCTTTACTAACATTGTTGAATCAATATTTTTCTAGTCTGTTTCTGGTAAATTTAAGTCCCCAGCTATTATTATTCTTCCTTCCTGTGTTTCATGTAAGAAATGTATGACATCCTCTAGGTCATCTGCATTTGACTTTGGTGATCTATACACTCCAACAATTGTTATATGTTCCAGGGTTGTCTTTATTGTCACAGTTACACAGTCTATAGTATTGGTGTTTTCATTGAACATGTAATAATCACAGGTCTCATAGCTATCTTTAATCCCTATCATAACACCTCCACCTGATTTTTTGTTAGAATGTCTGTTACAGTAAAAACATTTATACCCTGTCAGAACTGGTTTCCAGACATTGTTATTTAACCATGTTTCACAAGCAATAACAACACCAATCTTGTGGGAATGTAGCACATTTTCTAATAAAAAAAACTTTATTATTAATGCTCCTAGCATTAACAACCACCAGAGATGCATCAAATATTGCTATCTGTGAACTGTTGCAGTTTTGACCTGGCAGGAATCTTGGCTAGTGTTTGTCAAATATTGCAAAATATCTGCTGCAAAAATTCTCTTCCCTGATCTAGACAAATGCACACCATCCTGTTTGAACACGTGTGCCTAAAAGAAGGCTGCGATGCTCTACACATTTCCATTTTTTTAAACAGGACATTTTTTTCCATGTAGGTGTTTATCTAAAAAATCTTTTCATTCACAGTAACTTGACTATCCTTTCTATAGGTGATTTGTGAAAAATCCGTCCTAACACAAGCAATACTATATAGGAAGGCTGTCAGTTCCCGACTAACAGTCAGAGAATCTTTGTTGGTGACATTATTCGTACCAACATGAATAAAAACAGATCCATACTTCCTTACATTAAGGCGTTCCAAGGCTTGTTTCACATCTTCTATTTTTCCTCCTGTCAAGCATAACACTACTCAATGTTCATTATCATCTCTGCAAATATAAGTATTAGTTCCTCAAATAATTGAATCTCCAATTACAAGAATATCTTTGCTGACCATCTCTGAACAATATTCAGCTTCTAATACAGTCATTTCTGCTCTATCAATTGTTATGAAGGATAGATCTTCATCACCATTAGTCTTATTAATTCCACTGTTTTCATTGCGTATTACATTCTCATCGAGCTGGCATTGTAAATCCAAGACTTGAGCCATGTAGTCAACATCTGTCTTTCTCTTCTTTTTCCTTACAGTAATGTTCTTCAATCCTTCCACGTTCCGTTTTGATTTCTTCCTTTTCACCTGCCCCTTGCCTCTTTTTTCTACCTTTTCCGTTGGAAAGGTGATGCCTTTTTCTGTAGACTGGAGGTTTTCTGATAGACAGATATCTTTATTCCCTGTCACCAGTGTGTTACATAACAAAGCAGAATCCTTTTTACTACGTATTCTCTTTCCTTTACAGTCATTGGTCAGTTTCTTTTTCTTCCTTGTTATTTGTTGAGAACTTCTTCCTTTCTTTCTTTTTTTGTTTCCTTCTAAACAAATTGGATCCTCAGATTGCTGAGTACTTGAATCCACAATTCCATAGTTCTCAGGGGCCTCATCATGTTTCATAGGAGTTGAATGTTCGGCTTTTCCCGGTTAGGGGTCGCCACAGCAGATCATCTGTCCACTCATGATTGGCAGTGGAGTTTTACGGTGTTGAGTTGTCAGCCCAGTGCTCAACCTTTGACGGAAGGCACACACACGCACGCACGCACTCACTCCTAGGGCCAATTTTTTAGAGTATCCAATCCACCTAAGGAATCCATATTCAACTTTAAATGAATAAAATATTGCAAAGGAAAAAAAATTATACAAAGTCAGTAGCAAAGAATTCAAAGGAACTTAAATCAACTTCTATGACAAAAATTATACCAGCAATATATAACTAATACAATAAAGTTGTTCTGACCATACAAGTTCTACCAGCCAGACAGAAGTTGTAATTTCTCACTGTAGCTCGCAGTCACACCTCCTTTTAACAGTAAAAATAAATAAAACTTCTCTTACCAGTCACCTCCACAACAAATCACAAACCAAGACAGGATTGTTTTGATATGCTCAGAATTTTCCTCTCTGCAGTCTGTGTAAATGTATAGCTGTCTAGGTCCCTTGGGGTGGCTAGAGCTTGCCTGTCTAAAACCTATCCCTTTCTCACAACCAGCAGTGAAACTAAAGGTAAAACAACAACATGAATCAAAGTAAAGCTTATTAATAAGCAGTCTGTTCCTATCTACAAACAGTTAAAAATAGTGGAAACAAATGCAATATAAATTCAAATAAAACTGCTCTTACCAGTCAACTCCACAACAAATCACAAACCAAGACAGGATTGTTTAGATATGCTCAGAATTGTTGGGGGCATTTGATTTTAAAACTCCCTCTACGGATGGTAATGCAATGCAATGCATGTTCTGCTCTGAGCTAATTCATTTTCGCAGATGTGAGACCTGCCTGCGAATAGTTGTGTCATCTTTGATGGGTCTTTGTAGTTTTATCTAGAGAGTTTTTGCATATGTTTGATTTGTTATTTATTTAGTTGATAAGAACAGAATTCTACTAGTTCAAAGCCTTTTCCCCTTCATTAATGACCTGGGCTCAAAAGGTCAGTATTCCAATTACAGTAAAACACAAGATTAAAAATTTGAAGCAAATGTAATATTACAGCTATTCATTCATTAAGAGTTTAAACATGATTATACTAAAATGGTGAGAACTTTTTTTAAAAGCGTTAGTACATGTTGCACACTTTATTAACATTCACATCATTTCATACAAACAAGCACTTTAATTTTACATTAATGCTTATTCTCTCATTCTGTATATGTAGGAGCCATTTAATAATTTCTTGTATAATTTTAGTACTGTATCCTTTGCTTTTATGGTGGAAAAATGTCTTTTCTTCTGTCGGTTACCAGTTAATTGCTACTTCGTTTCATCTTATTTCTGGTTTAATGCATGTTATGTACTCATGGCATTAAACACTTTGATGTTTCTTTTATTATTCATTCTAGAAAATTGCTGCATGCACTGCAGAATCCTGATTACAGCATAATTAACAGTCCTCTTTTTTTAAGATAACTTCAGATATTTAGGTTTGATGTGTGAAATGTACCTTTTTCAACCTTTTTTCAATTTGGATTCATACTATTTGTAAGTGTGTCTGTGTATGTATCTGTAAATATGTCGTAGGTATAATTTTAATACTCCAAACTGTCCAAGTGTGTGTGCGTGTGTGTGCGCGCAAATGTCTGTGTGTGTGAGTGTGTGTGTGTGTCTGTGTGTGTGTGTGTGTGTGTGTGTGTGTGTGTGTGTGTGTGTGTGTGTGTGTGTGTGTGTGTGTGTGCACATGCACATACCATGACCTTAAGGTGGGTAATAAAAGAAATAATGAATGAATGTGTGAGTGAGTGACTAAACGGTAAATAGACTTGCTTAGTTCTGATTTAGCCAAAATATTTAATAAATATGTTAATTCTAAAATTCTTAAATCATCATCATCATCAACCCCCTTTTTCACATTTTGTGCATGGGGTTGGGGTGTCATGTCAGCCATCACCGACTGTCTTGATTCAAAGCTACTCTCCTACCTTCTTTGACGGTCATGCCTGACTGTCATACGTTTTCTCTCACACAATCCAGCCATCTCTTTGGTGAATGCCTTTGCTTCCTCTTGCCTTCTTCCTGTCTACCCCATATCATTGTCAGATTGTCTACAGCTTTTCTGCATGTGTGTCTGAACCCCTGTAATCTGTTCACTTTGACCTTCTTTGCAATTGGAGCTACTTTGGCTTCTGCTCTGATGTCCTTATTTCTTCATCTGCCCCACAGGGTAAATTCAACCACCCATTTCAGGCACTTCATCACCTTTAGTTTTCTCAAATGGTCTGCTTTTACTGCCCAGGTTTCTGTACCATATAGTAGTACTGGTCACACATCTGCTTTGTACACCTTACTTTTCAGCTTCTTTGACGTTCTTCTGTAATATACTACACCTGATACTTTGTACAAGTTGGTTGCAGCACCTCTGAGACTAGCTTTGACCTCCACATTCAGACTTTCCTGCTTTTCAACCACTCCTCTCAGATACTTGAAGCTGTTAACCTGTTCCACTATTTTCTGTCTCAGTGTTTAGCTTCTTCTGATTTCCCCTATTTGCTGCCATTTACAACTCTCTTATTTGTACTCATCGCATGTGCCTTCAGTTTTGCATTCCACTCCCCTATCCTTTGCTGAAGTTCTTGCTCAGAGTCTGCTTGTAATGTGACATCATCTGCATAAAGCAACTTTGTTGATTGTTCCCCACAACCTGTGTGCTAATATAATTCATCACCAGTATGAAAAGCAGTGGGCTCAGAGCTGAACCCTGGTGCATACCCACTCCCACTTGGGACCCCTCTGTGAGACCAAGCACTGTTCGTACTTGAGTCATTGGGTCCTTGTACATAGCCTGCACTAATTCTACCAGTGTTTCTGGGAATTGAAACCACTGCAGCCCTGCCCAGATCAGCTTTCATGGGATTTTGTCATAAGCTTTATCCAAGTCTAGGGATGCCCAGTTGGACTCTTCCTTCATCTCTAGCTTCTTCTCAACTATCGGTCTCAGTCACTGCAAATACCAGGTTGGTCATGCTGCATCCTAATCTGAATCCAAACTGTTTATCTTTTGTCTTACTTTCTACTACTATAAATACTTGTTTATCTTTCACTCTCTGCAGAACTTTCATACAGTACGACAGGAGTTTGATACCTCTGAACTGCCCTCAGTTGTGGATGTCCCCTTTCTTCTTATATTTTGTCACTAGTATGCTTATTTTCCAGCCATCTGAGATACATCTTTCTCTCCACACTGCTATGAGTACCCTCAGGAGTCATTTCTCCCCATCTCGCCCAGCATGTTTATCATCTCTGCTGTGACCTCATCTGAGCCTGCTGCTTTCCCTGACTTCATTTTCCTTAGTGCTGTTCTTACTTCTTCTAAGGTGAGCTCCTCTTCTTCTTTCATTATAAGCTGTGTCTGGGGTAGTGGGGCTTTCTTCACTGAGGTGCTGCCGTTACTCCTCCTCCTATCTGCCATTGATGTCTTGTGGACTGGGGAGCAGGTTGTTGGCAGCACCCCTTATGAAGGGTGTCTGACTATCTTTTTTATCTTTTTGTCTGTGTCTTGCAACCTGATAGAATTTTTTATGTGCCATCTGCTGAAACACTTTTCAGAAGCTGATCGAGTGACTCTGATGACTTGTTCATTAATATTTAAAATCCCCTCTTAGCCTTTTGCTAGCCAACTAGCATTCCTTCTTTGCCTGGTACATTTTATTCTGTCTGTTACTTTTTTCTGCACTCTTCCTTTTGATGATTCCTGGACATTTGCATTTCACAACCAGTTTTCTTTACATACTTTGCTTCCATACCTAGTTTAGCCACATTTTTTTTATTTATTTTTTATTTATCTAACATTTGTTTACCTTGAAAGTCTGAGTGGGACAGAGCCCTTTTTCAATGGCGGCCCGGGAAGAAATGCTCCAGACGCATGTCCTTGCAATGTGGGAGGAAACCTCAGAACCTGCAGGAATCCCCTGTGAATGCAGGAAGGACATGCAGATTCTGCACAGAACGCACCCCAGCAGAGAATTGAACCAGAGAACCTCTTGCTGTGAGGTGACAATGCCAGCCGCTGCACCAGTACGCCGCCCGCATATTTCGTCTATAGTCCTCACACATGCTGTTTTGAGGCACTGCCATTCATCTTCAATTCCACCTATTTCCTCTTCTTCCTGAGATAGTACAGTCTGTAGTCTTCAGCCTGTTCTCTCTTGACCTTAGAGCCTTCTCTGACATCTGCTTGCAGCTGATTTTGATAACCAGTGGTTTATGCTGTGGGTCGACTGTTTCATTGGTGATGACTTTGTAATCGCTGATTGTAACTCATACCCTTTTCTTACAAGGAGGAAGTCTCCTTCAGTTGCATGTTGGACACATGTATTGGCCAATATCAAGCCATTTGCCAGACAAAAGTCTAGAATGGCTTCCCCTTCTTTATTCCCGTTGCCCCACCCATTTAGCCACAGGCAATCCTCATATCCTGTTCTTTGTGTTCCGATAGGTGCATTCAGGTCACCCATTATCAACACCAATTCATGATGTCCTACTTTGAATAGTAGGTCCTGCATCTGCTGTCTGAAAGCACTCTTTTCCTCACTATCACAGCCATGCCATGGGGAGATTATAAATGGTGACCTATTGTTAGGCTGGAGTATGATTGCCATGAGTCTGTCACTAATTCTGATGACATCCTTCACCATCTTCTGAAGCTTTTCCCTTACAATTCCCAAACATTTCTTGACTGCCTTCCTCCTGATAGTAGACTCTGGATCCCAAGTTTCTTTGCTGCACATTCCTTCCATCTTGTCTTCTGGATGCAGAGAATGTCCAGCCTTTTCCTTATCAGCAGGTCATTCACTTCCAAGCTGCATCCAGTCAGTGAACCTATACTGAATGCATCCGTCCTTACTTCATTTTTGGCAGGTTGGTTGGTTTTACATCCAGCTTTCATTTAACAGAGCTATCCCCAGGTAATCCAAGCTGGGCAACTGGACACCAGGCAGCCAGTAGCCTATTGACCCAGGGCTGCTGATCTTTATGGGGGGCACATATACCCTCCCATTATTAGTATGCGTCCCAGTTATAGGTCAGAGTGGATTGGGTCCTCAACTCACTAATATTTGACAAATACCAGGTGCCCATTTTTGTTGACATTAGTCAACATGACCAAATCACTTAAAGCCAATTTCTCCACCATCTAATGGCTAGCCCTGACATAACACTCAGTCTTTAGTCAGTGTTCTCTTGATTCTAAAATTCTTATTTCTAGTTCACTTTACTGTAATATTTATTTTTCTTTCCAAAGCTTTTGTTTTCTTTCTCATGTCATGCTCTCCATCAAAAGTCAATACTGTCTTTTTTATTTTCAGTAACCTTATTTGAATTTTAATTGAGCAATATAAGCTTGCAAAAAAAGTTATCTGTACAAACTGTATTAATATATGTTAGAAAAGAAAATACAAAGTAGAAATAACAGTCATTTTGTCCACCTTGACAAAACAAGAAAATCATTTTTATGTGTGTTTTCTCATTGTGTCTTCTGACCATCAGCCAGTCTGTTCTTTCTGCCATCCTGGGTATTTCCCAATGACAATATAAGAGGGACAGGGAAACTGCTGTGCAAACAGTTTTGACAGCTTTTGTGCCATTACTGTAATCCTGGCAGTGACAGTGTTAGTTTTTGTCCTATGACCCTGCCTTGGTGGCCATCCACATTACTCCAGGAGGCATGCTGTCTTCCCTATACCAACTCCAAGATCGCACTACAGTGGGCAAAAGGGCAAATTCCAGAAGGTGGCCAACTGCTGGTTTGCTCTATTTGAAATTTGCTGTTCGATGAAGAGCAACCTCGATAAATAGGTGTTCGACAAATGGGTATTCACTGAATAGCCATTTAATGAAATAATGCAGGTTACCATACTATTTCTAAAATCAGTAAGTATGGTGGATGCTTTTCAAATTTTTCCACTTGCTAAAATATAGAAGTTACTTGAGTGGAATGGGTATGATTTGAAACCCCCTGTTGACCTACCCAAGGAGATCAGGTTGGAAATGACCAGTGTAGTGACAAAATTCCAAAAGTTTAATCAGCAAGGTATCAGATTTAAAATGGCTTACCCTTCTACTGTGACTTTTGATAGAATGTAGTTAAGTGTAGGACTTTTAATTTTTTTCACAAATTTTATGAATATTCAGAAAACATATAGACAAATAAAATTGTATGAATATGATAAATATTTAAAGACATATGTGATCAAAGTTAATATGTGGTTTATTTAACATTTATGCTTTGCTCAAGGTAAATGTTTACATTTTGCATTTCTTTATTTATTGGTGACTTCATGTCTTTATAGCATAAACATCTTTTAAGATTCTTATAAGCAAAACTCAGTTTATCACCTATCAGCTGCTTGATCTCTGGCATTGTGACTAAAATATTCCATTATTTTAAAATAATTTGTTTGATTTTATCAGTCCTATTATATTTAGTAATATAGTGTAACTGTACAGATTTTTCCTGACAATTAAAAAAAACTGTCCATAAACACATAAACTTGGCATCTTCCCTTGTTATAACTGTATATTTTGTAAGGACATACAAACAAATAATGAATTGATGCATCTTGTAACCAAAGAAAAATATACATTTAGATGTTCTGCTACTGTAATAGTTATAATGTTATATATCTTGCTACTTGCTCAAAATGCTATGCAAGCCCACACGTAGACAAAAAGATTGAATAATTGAGCACAGCTCAGAGATAAGAAGAAATATTTGTACCAATGCACTAGCCAAGCATATAGGAGAAGCAGGTTTGGAATATGAATTTCAGTTCAGGACTGATTAACTTAGTATATAAAAGATTTAAATAGACTAGAATCAGATGAATATGAATGGATTCTTAGACTACAAGCAGATGTTGTTCCATGTATTAATACCTCTATCAGTATTAAACATGTTTTAAAAGAAGGAACAGTCAATTCTAAAATTAAAAAAATGTTGTTTTATAATTATTTTAACTGACTATACTACATAATTATGTTACAAGTTGGATAATTGATTTTAATTAAAGCTGTGTCACATGCTATCTCTGAAAAAACAAAAAAACAAAAAAAATCTTGCTTTTTTCCCACTTTTCTGAGATTTAAAAAAGTTCAGTTACAGGCTTGCTGTTCTTGTTCTTGGCTACAGGGAAGTCTCTCTGTTGATCAGTGGCAGTGAAAAACATTGAGCAGCCTGCCTGCCCCTGAGGGAGTGGTTACTGACTTGAAACTGTAGTTTTATTGAACATTTTGGGTCAATTCCAAAACTCCTTCATCTTCCTCTCTTAAAACCTGGTTGCCTCGAGGTTTTGGCGTCTTTTCAGGCTTGTTGGCTGTTGGTGAAGCACCCACCAAGAGGAGAAAATGCTGAGAAAAGAAAGGATCCACTTTTGAGATTTTAAGTATTTTTCCTCTGTTTAACTTGATTTCTGCATTAGTAACTGTATTTAGAGCACAACCTAGAGCTGTTTACTGAATTTCCTGTTTGCACTTATTTTTAAAATCGTTTTTTTCTCAAAACTTGCATTTTATCTGTCTTTGGCCTAGCACTCTTGTGTGGGGTCATTTACTGCACTGCTATAACTTGTTGATACTTGTGAACCTCTGCTATCTCTGAAAAAAACAAAAAACCAAAAAAATCTTGCTTTTCCCCCACTTTTCTGAGATTTAAAAAAGTTTAGTTACAGGCTTTCTGTTCTTGAACTGTTTGTAAGTTTCTGTGAGGCCATATTTTGCTTGGGCTAAAGGGAAGTCTCTCTGTTGATCAGTGGCAGTGAAAAACATTGAGCAGCCTGCCTGCCCCTGTGGGAGTGGTTACTGATTTTAAACTGTAGTTTTATTGGCCATTTTGAGTCAATTCCAAAACTCCTTCATCTTCCTCTCTTAAAACCCTTTTTTGCGTGGTTTTGCGCAGTTTTGAGCATAGCGCAACAGCGGGCCGCGCCACCTAATTGGGTTTAAACTGTTCCTGGCTCCACAAAGTCTGCTCTTCACTTTTTCCCTTAGATCTGCTCTATCTCTCAATTTAAACACCATATTCTCATTCTAAGGCCCTTCACTGGTCCAATTAAGTAATCCTGCAAGTTAGCACTATTAAACCATAAGCACTACTTACTCTTATACTCTCTACGATTACCCTGTCCTCTATTGGTCCATCTTAAATTCAGTTTCCCTATATTACTCTAGCAGGTCCAAAGGTCAGTCAATGGTTTCCTCTCCAGTCCAGCTGGTGAATCTGGGAATTTTGAGGCAATGTTACAACTGTCTCATGTACACGGACAACCCTCTCCTCCTCCAAACAGGTTCAAATATATGTGAGAGATGCAACTATTTAGCCAAACTGGAGGCTGAGCTCTCTCATCTCAAAACTGGTGTAACCAGTCAGGAGGAGAAGGTAACCTCACACAACACAATTCCAGTATCACATAGTCCCACCACATCAGCGAACCAAACACATAAATACACAAAAACATACTCGGAGGCTCTAAATAAAAATCTACCTAAGCAACAGAGACCTCCAAAGCAGACATCCAAGCAAAAGCTACCTCAAAACAAAACACGCACAACACATAACCCACAAAGTCAGTGTGCCAAGCAGCCACAGCCCTTAAGGCTGAATAACACACCTGATACTCTTGTAATAGGTGACTCTATTGTCAGACACACTGGCGTCCCGCTCACCAGGCTGAATAAAGAGAAGGTCATGGTGAGCTGCCTGTCGGGTGCTAGGATCCGCCACATAACGCAAGCACTCAGGTCACTCCAAAGCAAATACAAATATGACTCAGTCATTGTACATGCTGGTGTGAATGACCTGAGACATACCTCCCTGGACTACATGAAAAGAGACATAGAGGAGCTCTCTGATCATGTAGCCCAGGCTGGTATGACCCTGACCTTGAGCAGCATCCTACCCTCACCTGGAATGATGCCACAGTACAAAGACAAAATGATCGATTTTAACAATTGGCTAAAATTTTGGTGTCATTCAAAGGGGATCCAGTGTCTGTCAGCCTGGGATGACATGCTCGACAAGCCACGTTGCTTCGCTAGGGACGGCTTGCACCTGTCACCACTGGGCTTTCAGATATTGGCAAAGGCTCTTGCCACCCCCATAGTGCCTTTTTTAGGCAAGGCTCAAAAGTCAAACCCACCCCCATAGACAGCACAAGGAACAAGAAACTAAGGGTAATGCTGCTAAACGCCAGAAGTCTTAACCTCAAGATGCACGCACTCGAAGCTGTCCTCAGTATGGAGAACATCGATATTTATGCAGTGACAGAAACCTGGTTCAAGGCTCCAGAGAGCACCCCAGCACTACCAGGCTATACCTCATATCATGCTTTTTGGCCCCAAAACCCGGACCGAACCACAAAAGGAGGGGGAGTTTCCATATTTATCAAGGGTATCCACACCTCCAGGTTAGTGGCATTGCACAAAGTATCAGAGATCATCCATGTGCAACTAACAGTGGGCACGACTGCTTTTCAGTTTATAGCATCCTACAGACCACCCTTTCAAAGTCAGGAATCCCACTTGGCTTTCCTGAAAACATTGGAGAACATGAAGATCTCTCCGAACACCATTATATTGGGCGACTTCAACTACCCAAACATTGACTGGGAGCACTACTCAAGCCCCAGCACCTTAGCCCAAAGGTTCCTGGAAATTATAAACTCAAATGCTATGGAACAACTAGTCACCACTCCCACAAGAGGGGACAACATACTAGACCTGATCATTGCCAACATGGGGACTCTATGCTCAACACCAGAAGTATATCCCTCACTGGTAAGATCAGACCATAAATTCATTTCACTGGATGTCCACATCCCGACCCCACCCCCAGCCCAAAAAACCACAGTGAAAAACTTCTCAAAAGCGAACTTCTCACTTCTCAAAACCGAAGTGGAATCCTTCAAGGCCCCAGGGCCAGTGGAAACTACGGCCCAAACTGCAGAATCCTATATAAATGCATTCTACAGACATCTCCAGGAATGCATGGATCATGCTATCCCAAACAAAAACAAAACCAAGACCCAATCATCCAAAGGCAGGCGTCCAGTCTGGTGGACCACTGCCATAAATAAACTGTACAACAGAAGGAGGAAGCTACTACATGATAGAGCAAAATCCCTAATAGGGAAGGCATCTCTGATCAGTACTAGCAAAAAATTACGATCCCTCATAAAATCCTCCAAGGCCAGCTTCGAGAGAAAAATTGCACAGGACACCAAAGACAATCATAAAGCTTTTTTCAATTATGTTAGAAACCTGGGATGCAACTCCCAGACTTGTTCTGAGTTGATTCTAAACGACAAAAAATACACTGAACCCACAGACATCGCCAATATCCTGGCAGACAGGTTCAGTGCAAACTTCTCCCCTCCCCCAAAGAGCAAGTATCTATCCTGGCAGAGGGCTGCCTCCCAAACATCTCTGATGCTCAGGTGAAGGCTGCCCTCTCCAAAGCAAAAAACACTGCTTCCATGGGACCAGATGGCGTCCCAGGTTGCGTTCTACATGAACTCCAAGAGGAACTAATCCCTCAAATAAAACAGCTATACAATCTCAGCCTCACTACAGGATATGTACCCACAGGATGGCGTACAGCAACAGTGGTCCCACTCCACAAAGGTGGAGCCTCTACGGACCCTGGAAACTACCGCCCCATAAGCCTGACTAGCTTAGTCTGCAAGGCTATGGAGAGGATCATCATGGAGCTCATAAACAAAGACATTGGGGACCTACAGACACTAGATCCTACCCAGTTCGGCTTTGTCAAGGGCAGATCCTGCCTTTTGAACCTGTTTGACTTCTTCGAAACAGTCACCAAAGCCATAGATGAAGGGAAGGTAGTCCACACAGCCTATCTGGACCTTGCAAAGGCATTTGACACAATACCCCACTCGGGCATCATAGATAAGCTATCCAGCTTAAATATAAACCCCTATGTCACAAGATGGGTCACAAACTGGCTCAAAGACAGAACCCACAGAGTGAGAGTTGCTGGAGCCATGTCCGACTCGAAACCAGTCACAAGTGGCATCCCACAGGGTTCTGTCCTGGGACCAGTCTTGTTCAGTATATACTTTTCCGAGGTACAGGCAAATGTGGGAGGACTATGACTCACCAAGTTCGCAGACGACTGCAAACTGGGCGCCATAATCAACTCTCCAGCTGACACAAACATCCTTCAAAAAGGTCTCACAGAGACAGATAACTGGTGCCAGCACCATGGTTTAAAGCTAAATGCTAAAAAATGTATAGTCATACCCTTTGGCAAAAACAATGTGCCCACAAATTACCACATAGGCGGAAACCCATTAAGTACAGAGAAAGTTATTAGGGACCTGGGGACCCAAGTTGATAACAACCTCTCCTTTGAAAACCACATTGCAAAGTGGTTAGAAAGACCTTCTACATAGCCCACCTCATCACGAAGGGTTTCGCATCTAGATCAAGAGAGGTAATCATGCCTCTTTATTCATCCCTCATCAGGCCCATCATAGAATACAATGCCCCTTTTGGGATGTACCTTACCCGACACCTGCAGCAATTAGAAAGACCCCAAAAGTATCTCACCAAGAGGATCAAGGGTCTCAAACAGTTGCCATATGCTGCTCGGTTAAAAAACTCCAGCTCTACTCAGTTGCATACTGCCTACTTCGAGGCGATCTATGCCTAACATACAAAGCTATGTCAAATCCAGAATTAATGGACATGCTCCACCTCAGTAAATCTAAATCCCTTAGAGCCACATGCTTGAGGGACTTGAACCTCAGCACCGAAATAAATAGAACTTGCTGGAGGGACAGGTTCATAACCCAGAGGCTCCCTTCGCTCTGGAATAGAATTCCAGTTCATGTGAGGCAGAGCACCTCACTGAATCTCTTCAAGAAGAATATCGATAGGTGGATGGGGGATCGTAGGTTTGTCCCAGGGATTACTCCCGTGTTACTATTAGACAGAGGCACAGTAAACTAAACCTTAAAAAGGGCATAGTATACTCAAATCAAGGGGTGGCGTAAGCCATACAGAATCGGGCTAGGCTTATAATTGCCCCAGGGCAGATAGCCTAGTATGAACCTATGAACCTATGACTCTACAACTGTATTATATAAGTTGAGAAGCTGGCTGAATGATTTTACTGCACAATGAAGAAGGGCACTGACCTGAAAGCTTTATGACTTGTTGATTTGTTGTTTTATTAAAGTTCTTAAAGTTCTGTGGTCCTAAGCATTTTGTATCGCTGAAGTGTTTTTCTTTGGATTTGTGCTACAGTTGTTCAATGAAGATTAGCCATAGTGTTGGTCCATTTGCTTGTTGGTGTACATTTGAATGATATCATAATAGCATCTTTTCTAGGAGGTGGTTGACAATTTGCTTGATTCCTCATTAATATGATGACTTTGGGAGATTTTATTCTTAGTACAGATATAAGTTATAGGGAGTGCAGTTATAAAGTGTTACACTAATGTTCATACAGTTTCCTTCTTCCAGTTCTATTACTTACTCACGTCAATTTTGTTTTGCCTGTTTGATGGGTTTATCAGTTAAGTTGCTTTCCTAATACACGTCTGACAACTAAATGGTTTAATTGTTTTAAGAGTTCTGGATCTATAAGTGGGCATTTACTAAATGACAACAAATCTACTTAATTATTAATAATATATTAATACACTTGTGGTTATGCATAGGCTGATGTTATTGGATCGCAACAATCACCTCATCTGTTCTAATAATGATCATTTTGCTGCTTCAGTTTTTTTATTATTTTAGTAATCATGCTAGAATAAACATAAGACAATGCTTATTTCTATTGTTTGTTATACAGTTAAGGGTGCCTAGCCTATTTACCTAGTAAAGTCACTCTGTCACTGTCTTCTGTCATAGAGTAGAAGCTGCGGTCACTACATCTGACTTCGATACTACAAGAGCTCTGCCACAGGGCCCTTCTCCTACAAGTTTACTGAGAGTTTTGTCATTGTATAATAGCTTGCAGTCACTATATTTGACCTTGATACTGCAGGAGCTCTGCCACAAGGCCCTACTCCTACAAGTTTACTGAGAGTTTTGCCACTGTATAATAGCCTGCTGTCACTACATCTGACCTTGATACTGCGGGAGATCTGCCACAAGGCCCTACTCCTACAAGTTTACCGATAACTTTGACATTGTGCAGCATACACACATTTATCATGAAGAACCTTGTTGTCTGTTAACTGTAATCAGTTGAATACATACCTGCTCTGTGATCGAAAGTCTCTGTGAAATAATATGTGTACTCTATGGACCTCTTACTAAGTTGGCCACTGTTCCCTTTTTCTTGATCAGTAGACTATACTGAGTGTGCCAGGCCTCAGGAAATGACAGAAAACCTGTTTTACTTTGTTTTGTATCTCTTAGTTAGTTCCTTTGTACTGGCTGTAAACTCATTGCTCTCAATTATAATTTGACTTGAGAATAGGAAACTCTAACTCTTCTATATCTAGCATGAACTTATATGGTTTCACACAACTAATTAATAGCCCCACACATTATAGCAAGACATCACATTCCCTGTTGGACTGGATCCTGGTATCAGACCCTAGTAAATATACCACCATAGGTACAATGTCAGTCTCTGTCAGTGATCATCTACTAATCTATATGACCAGAAATCTTACACATCTAGTTAAACAACATATTTATAAAAAAAAAAAAAAACACAGCGTTTCCAAGTTTAACACAGAAATGTTCATCACTACAGTATCATATATTAACTGGAACTTCCTAAAAATCTTCCCCTTAGATGATTCTGTAAATGCATTCAATACAACTTCTCTAAATATTCTAAATAGCCTTGCACCTCCTAGAAGAAAGAGACTAAAAACAAATAATACAATTTGTCTATACAAAGAGTAGAATGTTAATGCAGGATAGATAAAAAGCATGAAAAGAACGGCAAAAATAGAAAAGACCTCGATATCTTGAAACTTTAGAATGCTTTGCAGTTGTACTAAAAAGCAAATAAATGAAGCCAAAACTATACTGTAAAAACTTTTAGAGTAATACTAAACACAACCCTAAAAATGTTAGACATCCGTTAAAAGAAATCATACATCCTGGCCAAACATTCAACCCAAACCCCTCTCCCAATAACTCACCACTCGAAAATACAATACAGTTCAGCTCGTTTTTTATATGTAGTATAGAATCTCTGACCAAGTATTCCTCAATGTCTAATCCCAACCCTGCCCAACAGCCACATATCAGCACATCCATGTTCACCTTCAAACCTGTGCCCACATCCCATATAAAGCTATTGTTAAACAAACTTAAATTGTGTTCTTCTTCAGCTGATGACCTTCCAAGTGAGTACCTAAAAATAGCAGCCAATAGCATTGCTATCCTGTCTCAATCCTTATAAGTAGGTAAATCCAGGAATCCCATCTTCCCTCTCTCTGGAAAAAGTCACACTTTATCCCTCTGCACAAAGCAGGAAGTTCAACAGACATTAATAACTTTAGACCGATAGCAATCTTATCTCTCTTCGCCAAAATACTTTAAAAATGTATACAGAAACAGTTGCTAGAATATTTCCTGAAGGAAGAACTCCTACCCCCTACACAACATGGCTTTCATCCTTCCCATAGTACTAGCACTGCCTTTCTAATTTGGATAGATGCTGTCTGTAAAGGTAGAGATAACAGCAAACTTTTCTAAAGCCTTTGACACAGTTTTTCACAGCAAACTTTTACTTCAAATGTCCTGAGTAGGTCTCTGTCTGCCCGCCCTTCTGTGGGAAAAAGTTACCTGTCCAATAGGTATCAATCAGTAAAATGGCACTCCATGCTTTCTCCTTACCTATCGGTCACCACCGGTGTACCACAAGGCTCTATCCTTGGTCCCCTCCTCTTTAACATTTTCACCAACACCCTCTTTACATCCACACAAGAGGCCACCCTAATACAATACACAGATGATTCCACTCTCATTTGAACATCTGACAACATGGTATACTTCCCGTAAATTACTTAGAAAGCTTTAATAGCCACTGAAATGTGGCTTTGCAACTCACAACTCATGCTCAACCCAAAAAAGACCAAACTACTACTTTTTCCCCAAATACCTCTCTCATGAATAACAACCATTGAAGTCACTTCTCATAGCAAATTATTAGGGGTGATAGTGGATGATAAGCTTACATTTGATCTGCATGTACAAAATTGCATAAGAAAAACTCAGCATAAACTAGGGATGCTTTACAGAGCCAAAAACTTTCTCACCAACACAACTAGCACTAGTTGTCTTCTCTCCACACTTCTTTATGGTGCTTCCAACCTTACTAACCTCCAAGCTTCACAAAAATTAACAAGATAGGTAATTTGAAAAATAAAAAAACACCAACAGACTGCAGTATACATAATAAGTATAATGTACAAAATATAATAAAAAGACTAAGCGCTTTCGCCCATCCTACCACTAAGGCTTCATCAGAGTAAAAATTAAAACCTGAACAATGCTATAACAAAGTTGCTAAATTTGCAGAAAATACCCCTTTCAAAGCCGTCCACTGTATACAGCTAAAAAGCATAAATTGGTTAGAACAACCTCATCAACTAACATATACACAGCGTCATTGCGATCCAGTGACCAAACACTCCTGTCTAAAAACCTATCAAATCTGCTGGGCCTTGTCTGTACTCGTACAAGGTTGTTAAGGCCTGGAACTCCTTACCTGTATCCATCAAGTCAATACCCTTCATACTGTCTTTCAAAACCACTCTGAAAGAGTTCCTAGCTAAAATTTGGCTCTGTTCTTGATTAAAACTAGGATAAACTATATCCCTAAATGTAAACAAGTACCTTTTCATCCCTTATACCTCCTTACTCTCTCTTACTTGTTTAATTATATCAAATTCTCTTCCCTGACTTTCTCTCTAAATATACCATAAGCCTGTTTTTCCCTCACTTCATATTGCATTTCCTGTTTGTATTAGACTAACTTATCTTTAATTTCTCTACAAACTGTCTAAAATTTCTGTAAATACTAAATGATTGTCATATAATGTGTACCAATTCTTAACCAATGTTTTTATATTATCACTAATTTGTTATAATTATTTAAGTCAGCTGTGGCGACCCCTAACGGGAGCAGCCGAAAGAAAAAGAAGATTTAAGTTCAGATGTTTTTGTTTTATTTTTGAAAATTGCAAAATTATTATTCTTAAAATGTTTTGTTACAATTTGGAGATTTTCTCACTGAGCCTTCAATGAAAATGGGCTTGTGCCTAGTCGGACTTTCCTGGTAATCAAATGGCAATCAATCAATCAATCAATCAATCAATCAATCAATAAATAAAGCAAAAAGTAATTTTTGCAGTGAGTGATGCAGTTATTCAAATCAGCTCTTTATTTGCTTCTGTTCTATAAGTATAATGAGTTAATATATCACAATTAACCTTTTCTGCCGGCTTCTCCATGCTTATTTACTTTGGCAATATTGTATGAGGTCCGGAATACAGTATTATATCACCATTTTGGAAGAAATTGTTTTACACAGGGTGCACTTTTGTTGTTTAATGGTCTATATATTTGCAGGAGCTTGACTCGCTCCCTAGGTCTGTTTCCTTCAATTATAGCACACTTATCTGTGAATAACAGTATGATTAAAGGTGTGTGTTTGTAGTCCTGCTGGGCATTAACCTCCCTTTGGTGATTATGAACCAGATATTATCATACTGTTGTTACCCATTTTTGCTCGTATTATAAATTCCTTTTATGGGCTCCACACTGGGATCAGCAGGCCAAGCCACTTATCAGTCTCAGTACTAAGGACATTATCTTAAAGTGAAAGGTCCATCCATCAACAACCCCTTTTTCCCATTTTTACACATGGGGTCAGGGTGTTACTTCAACAGTGACAATTATCTAGAGCCAATGTTTACTCCACCAGGTGGCTAGCCATGCTGTGGATGTTCTTCCTTAACACACAGTTGCATGCACACTGATACCTATGGCCAGTTTAGAGCATCCAGTCCTCCTACTGCATGTCTTTTGGAATGTGGAGGAAATGTATGTGGACACACAGCTGAAAATCGAACAGGGGAACCTCTTGCATTAACGTGAATAATATTGTCTCTTTAGTACAAATTAGCCTTTCTGAATGTGACACAATTACTGCCTACTCAGGCTAGACTAGTATGCACGTATGACTTACTGAAAGTGATCAACTGTAAAAAAAAAACAATTAATCTGAAGATGGTTAGTGAGATAGTACTCACTCTATGAATGTTCATAGTGTTTTCCAACCACACTATCTGGATCTCAGTTTGATATCTCCTTTTAAGGTTCAACTTCTCTTCGGCTTATGTTGATCACTTTTCCTTGTATTTTGATTACCTTTTTAATTAACAATTTTCTTTTGGAATTTTTGGAATGTTTTATTGACTAAGTTTGTTTCTGGTGTTTTAATGATCCTCCAAGGGACTTTAGAGACCTTATAACTGAAGTTGTTAATTTAGTGCTACATGATACAGATAATGTCAGCACTATTGTGCTATTTGAAATCAATTATTTTTCTGTCACTACTAATTCATACAGGTCTAGTACCTCAGTATAGTGAGTAATTTATATTATTGATATTTCTAAGAGATCTCAGTTAAATGTATTAGCATGGCATGCAAATTATTACCACCCCCTTGTTTTACTTAAATTATCAGTTTTGAGAGGAGTAGATCAATGTGCGAGCAGTGAATGTTCTTGACTGTTCTTGAAGACCAAAAGCTTAAATTTGTAAATACTTTAGTTAGCGTGTTTAGGTCATGTAGACTTAGGCTGTGGTGTGTGTTTTTATTCTTCCACTCTTTTGTAGGACTTTTCAAGGTAGGATCTGTGATAGGGAATGGTACCTGTTTCATATACACACACTAATAGTATTGCTGGCAGTGTTCGAAAATTGCTAATATTTTGATATGGTCAGTATTGCCTGCAATTGTGTTGACATATGCCTATTTTTGCAATGGTGCAAATATGTCAGCACTAAATTATCTCATAAAGAATTACCCACATGGAGAGTCAGGTAGGCATACATGGTAGTAGACATTAGGGGTGTAGACGTTCTTCGTGTTTCACTGTTGCAGTCATTACAATTGAGTTATCCTGCTGGCAGGCTACCCTCAGTCGGCCTGAATTCCAAAGTCTAGGTCCGGCGTCGGTTGCTGTCGCCTGTTCCCTGACGTCAGTGCACCAGGGGTATAAAAGATGCAGCCGACTCCATTTTCTTCAGTCTTTCTTGCCGCGTGGTGCCTGAAGCAAAAGCAGTTCGCAAGTGCCGGTCGGATGACTCCTGAGTTTTTCAAATTCGAAATTCAGATCCGATGTCAGAAAATGTTAAAAATTATATTTCTTGTGGGAAGCAAATACCTCATAAGGATTTTCATTCTTACTATATTCCTTGCCTAAGCCATGACCATAATGTTGCTAGTCGTCAGTTTTGTGCTAGATTTAACCAACGCACTATTAAGCGTCGGTACGATTTTGCATTCCATTACTTTGGCAGAAGATTTAATTACGTAATGCCGTCGGAACAACTGACTACCGGAATTTATAAAAAGCGCAAAGAAAAAGAAAAGGACAGGCACCCGAGATCCAAAACTGACGACGAGGCTTCTGCTAGGCCTGTCGCCAGTTCGCCGGTTCTCAGTGAAGTGCTTTCGCAGCCCCTGACGCCTGCTACCTCAGAGCCACAGGCCGCTTCTGGCTCCCACATGGAGCCAACGAGGCTGCTGGAAACTCAAGGCATTGGACACTCGGAAACTATTCCCTCAGATGGGTCCGGAGCCGCTGAGCAGACATCGGCTTCTGAGGGTGTTTTCAGGCCTAAACAGTTATATGTGAAACCTACTTCAGCTTCAAAGGCAAAGACTAAAGCAACTCTAAAGACAAAGAAACAAGTACAGCATTCTCCTGGACAGGCCTCCATTCCTAAAAAAACAGATGCTTAAAATGGCCAAAGACCTTATTACTTTGATCAGGAGTTCCCATCCCCCTCCTGATAAGAGGCCTAGGCAAGAGGTAGAATACGAATCTTCAGACCAAGTTTTAATTTCCTTTGATTCCTCATCTGAACAGGAATATTCTCTTCCTCCCTATGAGGATTCTGATGCTGAAGAATCTATCCCTTCAGCCTCCCCTCATGAGGATTTTTCTTTTGGGGAGACACTGCATACTATGAGGGAGCATTTCCACTGGGAGAGCCAGGATTACTCAGAATCCAAGAAAAGGCTCAGAGACTTCCTTTTATTGCCTCAAAACAGGCCCCTTGCTATCCCACCTGTTTTAGACATTGTAGATGATGTATTTTCAGAGTCCAGTCTGTCTCCAGACTCTTTACCACCAGCTCCTGTTAAGCCAGACAGATACTACGGGGTTCCTGATTCACATAAATTTATTTATAAAAACCCTGCTGCTGACCCAGAAACCATCTTTCAGGGTCCCAAAGGGGTCAAGGCTTCTACTGCAAAAAACCGTATCCCCTCTGATAGGAATTCTAGGGCCCTAGACAAATGGGGTAAAAAGATTTATACTTCTGCAGCCTTGGCTGTAAGAGCCTTAAATTTCCAATTTCATATGCTTAAATATCAGCAATATCTTATGTCATTGCTTAAACAGAAAATGTCAACAAATTCAGAATGTGCAGACAACAAGGAAATGCAGGATTTATTGCATGCAGCTGAACAAGTTGGAAAGCATACTTTGCAATGTGGTTTTGATTCCCTAGAGGCCTCCTGCAGGGCCACTGTTACAGGTTCTGTCATTAGGAGGCATGCTTGGTTAAAAGAACAGAATTTGCCTGATCATGTTAAAGCAAAACTATTAGATGCTCCATTACAGCATGATACTTTGTTTGGTGTTAAAGCAGAAGAGATGTTGAAGAAAATGGAGGACAAAGCTAAATCTATGCAAACAGTCAAGGATTTCTTGCAGGTACAGCCTCCCAGATTTAGCAGGAACTGGTCCACAAAGAATTGGTCCTTTCCAGTGTCCGATAGGCCACAAAGAGGCAGATACAGATGCCCCAGAGGCAGATCACAGCCCCAGGGCTCATACAGGCCTAAACAATGGGGTGCTTCTCCCTCCAAGAGTGGAGAGGAAAAGTCACAGCCATACAGGAAACAGTCTCAATGACTTCCCCCTTCCAGCGCCAAGCACTTATCTTTTGGCAGCCCCTTTGAGGGGAAAACTAGCACTTTTTTCACAAAATTGGCACATGATCACCCAGGATAAATAGGTTCTGAATATAGTATCACAAGGCTACAGGTTCCACTTTCACACCCTGCCAAGGCCAAACGGTATGCCAGACCTGCCACACAATCAATGGGCAGTGGCACAAAAACAAGTTTCACCCCTCATGGACATGAGGGCCATTCAACAAGTGCCACAGCAAGAGCAGGGACAAGGATTCTATTCAAGACTGTTCTTGGTACCCAGAAAGGACAAAGCCTGGAGACTAATACTGGACCTCTCTATTCTAAACAGATACCTGGATATTCCAAAATTCAAAATGTTGACTCTACAACAGCTTCTGCCCATGTTGGGCAAAAAGGCTTGGCTTGTGACTTTAGATCTAAAAGAGGCATACCTGCATGTCCTAATCAGACAAACATGCAGAAGATACCTCAGATTAAAAGCTGGCTCAATGCATTACCAATTCTCTGCACTGCCCTTTGGCTTATCTACTGTGCCCAGAGTCTTCACAAAGTGCCTGGCTCCAGTAATTGCATACTGCAGACAAAGAGGAAAACAAATATATCCTTACTTAGATGACTGCCTCATTCAAGCAGAGAACAAGGACATTCTACTACAGCACCTGGCATTTGTAAAGAGTTACTACCATGCCTAGGGTACACAGTCAATGAACAGAAATCAAAACTAGTACTCTCTCAAAAGATAATATTCCTGGGTGCAAGCTTAAATACAACTGCCCAGATGGCTTATCTCATGCCAGACAAACAAAGACATCTGGTTACCTATTTCAAACTGTTGGCAACAAAGGCCCAGTTATCTGCAAGACAAAGTCTGCAGACTTTGGGCTTCATGGCATCCTGCATTCTACTAATTCCATATGCAAGACTGCATTTGAGGAAGCTTCAATGGTACCTAAAAAGTGTTTGGACTCAACGTTGCCACAGCCTGGAAACAATATTTACTCTAATTCCCTGCCTACAACAGGAGTTTCGATGGTGGGCAAAGGCCTGTCACCAGAACAAGGGACAGCCATTCACTCTGCCCCCTGCCACACAGACATTAACGAAGGATGCATTGGATTATGCATGGGGAGCCCACATGGCAGGAAGATGTATTCAAGGCACATGGTCTGCAAACCAAATGCATCTGCATATCAATCACAAAGAGATGCTAGCTGTTCAAAATGCCCTAACAGCCTTCAAGGACCTACTTCATCTGGGACAACTACTGATAAAGACAGACAATACCATTGTCATGTGGTATATAAACAAGCAGGGAGGCACTCATTCTTACCCCCTTTGCAGACTAGCCATGACTTTGTGGGCCACAGCATTGACTTACCAAGTACATCTGCAGGCACAATTCCTGCCAGGAAAGATAAATACTCTGGCAGATGAACTAAGCAGAAACCTCATGGATCCCCACGAGTAGAAATTGGATCCACAAGTCTTCAGCATGGTAACAAGGAAATGGGGATGCCCGGACATAGATCTATTTGCCTCACCTCACAACTATCAACTAAAGAGATTCTGCACAAGGACTTATCACAGACAGGCATGGAAAGTGGATGCCCTATCCTTTAGATGGAAAAACCTAACAGTATATGCCTTTCCTCCTCTGCCTCTCCTCCCCAAGGTACTCCTAAAGGTCAGACAGGAGAAGCCAAAAATGATACTAATTGCCACAGACTGGTCACGCCAGTACTGGTATCCAATCCTAAGGAACTTGTCTGAATGCCCAGCCTGGACCTTACCTCAAGTGCCTCATCTACTATCCCAGCAGAACAATCAGATCCTGCACAGCCAACTCAAGACCTTAAATCTGGCAGCATGGAGGATAATGTAGTCATACAAAACACACCTCTTACTAAAGCGGTGATGGATGTCATTTTGGAAGCCAGGAGGCCTGGTACTAGAAAATCCTATGCTGGAAAATGGAAGAGATTCTGTGCTTGGAACCAGGCACAAGGAATTGACACAGCTGTACCAAATATTCCTCAGATTTTGCAATACTTGACTGAGCCCTTTATCACTGCTATGACCTCATTTGAGCCTGCTTTCCCTGACTTCATTTTTCTTAGTGCTGCTCTTACCCCTATGCCTTTTGTGGGGTTTTCTTCATTCAGAAGTTGCTGGAAGTGCTCCTTCCATCTGCCTTTAATGTCCTGTGGACTGGTGAGCAGGTTGTTGCTGGCATCCCTTATGAAGGGTGTCTGACTATCCTCTTTATCTTTCTGTGTTTGCCATGGAACCTGGTAAAGTTTCTGTGTGCCATCTACAGAGTCACTTTCCAGAAGCTGGTAGATTGCCACTAATGCCTTGTTGTTTGCTGTTGCAACGCTCCTCATGGCCTCTTTATTAGCCAACCAGTATTCTTTCCTAGCCTGTTCCATCTTTTCTACTTCCCACATTTAACTTCAGTCCTTTCTTTTGTTGACTTCTTGGACTTCTGCGTTCCACCACCAGCTTTCCTTATGTACCTTATTTCCATACCTATCTCAGCCACATATCTGTTCTGTAGTCCTCACACATCCTGTTTTGAGGTGCTGCCATTCATCTTCAACTCCACCTATTTCCTTCACTTCCTGAGGTGTTGGAGCCCTGATTAATTCCTGGAATGTGGTGCTTTCTCTCCAGTCAACTTTCAGGTCTTCAGCCTGGTCTCTGTTGACCTTAGATCCTTCTTACCTATAGAAATCAAGACTCAATAAAGGCGTTGATTACAATTCAAATAAGATGTACAAAGGATAGTAGATATTCATAGAGAAAATGATGTTTATACTTTAGATTAGTAATCAAGATAATGTCAGACTTTCCCAGTAAACAAATGCCAAATAAATAGATAGATTGATAGATAAATAAATAAACAAATAAACATGTGATGTTACAGGTTGATAGCTGTCAAGCACATCAACATAACACACATACATGCAAACAGACACACATGCATACATGCACATGCACACAAAACCAGCCACAAAGATTGAATGTTGTTTGGTTTCTACATAGCGTGTCCTTATTTACTTTTAACTTACAATGAATTTTTTTGCAGATGTGAAGTCTTGACACTTCCTAAGTGCCATCACTATCCAGTGCTGTTTGCTTTCTCATTTGGGAAGCATTTTTAATATGCAAGGCTTTCTTGCTACAATTTCATTTTTTTTGTCTGAACTGATTTTTCCATCCCTCTGCATGTAAAGGGAACAATCAGCAGTGGATAAATCCTTCCCGTTTAGACTTGGAGCAGTAGAACACACCTGCATTTTTATCCTGTATCGTTTGTCAGTTTTAAGGTGTGAAGAAGATCCTAGATTTGCTTGTCTCATTGTTATTCATAGTGTTTTGTTAGATACCAAGCAGGTAAGCAGTTTCCTTGGCTGACATTTTTTATTACTCATCTGTCTCTCTCACTTTCTCTTTAGCAATGTTATTTGTATTGTAGCTGTCTTTTCTAGACTCAGGATGTTTGATGCTAATTTTTTGAAATTTGAATTCTTCAGTCTGGAGAGTAGAGTTGTGCTGTTAATAATACAACAACATATGTATTTTTTGAAATTTGTTGACTTCTTTGTGATAGATTACAACATCTGTGGAACAACTACTTTATTGCTCTTGTTGCTATAGTTTGACAGTCTCACATAAGTCATGTAGCAGAGGGAGACAGCAAAAGCATTATTAATTCTTGGACCTGGGGGCTTGCCTGCCTCAGCTACTGCAGGGTTCATTTGCTGGTACCCAAAGTGTTTTATAAATGTAGCACTGTCAGGAATTGCAAAGTTACAGGAGAGGCCAGACATTTTATTTTTATTTCTGTTTGAGCCTGAACTTAAAATAACTTTGACAATCTACAAATCAGAGAGACACTGAGTCACCCTAAATCCCTCATGCAAAGAAGGAGCAGTTACCTGAAAAATCTAATTATGATTAGAAAATGGGCCATACATCAGTACCCCGATTAGAGTACGAACGTCCTGCAGCAGGGTATTATTGTATAAGTAATGGGCTTACTGTACATCAGTACCTGATTGGAGAACGAGCATCCTCCAACAGGGTATTATTGTATAAGTAATGGGCTTACTGTACATTAGTACCTGATTGGAGAACGAGCGTCCTCCAGCAGGGTATTATTGTATAAGTAATGGGCTTACTGTATATCAGTACCCTGATTAGAGAACGAGTGTCCTCCAGCAGGGTATTATTGTATAAGTAATGGGCTTACTGTATATCAGTACCCTGATTAGAGAATGAGCGTCCTCCAACAGGGTATTATTGTATAAGTAATGGGCTTACTGTACATCAGTACCTGATTGGAGAATGAGTGTCCTCCAGCAGGGTATTATTGTATAAGTAATGGGCTTACTGTACATCAGTACCTGATTGGAGAACGAGCGTCCTCCAGCAGGGTATTATTGTATAAGTAATGGGCTTACTGTACATCAGTACCTGATTGGAGAACGAGCGTCCTCCAGCAGGGTATTATTGTATAAGTAATGGGCTTACTGTATATCAGTACCTGATTGGAGAATGAGCGTCCTCCAGCAAGGTATTATTGTATAAGTAATGGGCTTACTGTACATCAGTACCCTGATTGGAGAATGAGCGTCCTCCAGCAGGGTATTATTGTATAAGTAATGGGCTTACTGTACATCAGTACCCTGATTAGAGAACGAGCGTCCTCCAGCAGGGTATTATTGTATAAGTAATGGGCTTACTGTACATCAGTACCTGATTGGAGAATGTGCGTCCTCCAGCAGGGTATTATTGTATAAGTAATGCGCTTACTGTACATCAGTACCTGATTAGAGAACGAGCGTCCTCCAGCAGAGTATTACTGTACAAGCAATGCCTAGTGAAAAATGAGTCCGCTGCTTCACGGAAGCTTATCAAGCCATCATGGAGCTCGGACTGAAGCGGCCATTATTTTACACTTGCTAAGGAGTGCTTCTGGTGTGTAGCGAGTGTAAAATGTCATAGGTTCATAGGTTTATAGGTTCATAGGTTGGTACTAGGCTATCAGCCCTAGGGCCTATACAAGCCTAGCCATAACAATTCCCTGGCTATTTCTTCCCACATTATTTACTTTCCTGGACCCCTGTCTAGCAGGGCGACTGACGTGATCCCTGGGGTGAATTTCCTTTCTCCCATCCAATCATCAAAGTTCCTCTTGAAGAGGTCCAAAGAGGCACTCTGCTTGACATGTATGGGCAATCTATTCCAGAGTCTGGGGTGTCTCTGGGTCAGGAACCTATCCCTCCAGCATGTTTTGTTTATTGTGATGACAAGGTTTAGAACCCTGGAGCGTGTAGCTCTGAGGGATTGGGATTTCTTTAAGTGTAGCATGTCCAACAGCTCTGGTTTTGACAAGGCCTTGTATGTTAAGCAGAGATCGCCTCTGAGTAGACGATATGCGACAGAGTATAGCTGGAGTTTTTTAAGGCGGTCAGTGTAGGGCATCTGCTTTAGGCCTGTGATTCTTTTAGTGAGGTATTTCTGAGGCCTTTCCAGTTGTTGCAGATGTCTTGAGAGGTACATACCAAATGGGGCGTTGTATTCTATAATGGGTCTAATGAGGGATGAGTACAGTGGGACAATGACCTCCTTTTTTCTGGATGAAAAGCCCTTCATGATGAGGTGTGCCACATAGAAGGATTTTCTGACTGTTGTGGCGATGTGGTTATCGAAGGTGAGACCACTGTCCACCTGTGTCCCTAAGTCTCTTATCACACTTTCTGTGTTTAGTGTACTGCCACCTATATGGTAATTCATGGATACATGTTATTTCCCAAAGAGGATAACAATACATTTCTTGGCATTGAGCTTGAGCCCATGGCTCTGGCACCAAGCATCTGTTTCTGTAAGGCCCTTTTGTAGAGTATCCACATCATTTGGGGATTCAATAATGGCTCCCAGTTTGCAGTCATCTGTAAACTTTGTTAGCCAGAGTCCCTTAGTGTTGACCTGTACTTCAGAGAAGTAGATGCCAAACAAGAGCGGCCCCAGGACTGAACCCTGAGGTACTCCACTTGTCACTTGTCTGGAGCTGGATTTGGAGTCGGCTACTTTTACAGTGTGGATTCTATCAGTAAGCCATTTAGCAACCCATTGGGTGACATAGGGATTAATGCCCAACCTAGTAAGTTTATCTATGATTCCAGAGTGGGGGGTGGTGTCAAAGGCCTTGGCAAGGTCTAGATAGGCTGTGTGGACCACCTTACCCTTGTCCATGGCTCTGGAGACTGATTCAAAAAAGTCAGTCAGGTTCAGGAGACAAGATCGGCCCTTCACAAACCCAAACTGGGTGGGGTCCAGTGTTTGAAGGTTGCCAATGTCTTTGTTTATAAGTTCCATGATAATATGCTCCATGGCCTTGCAGATAAGGCTTGTCAGACTGATGGGATGGTAGTTTCCAGGATCCAAGGTGGATCCCCCCTTGTGGATTGGGATAACTGTAGCTCTGCCACTCAGTGGGCACGAAACCTGAGGTGAGGCTATGATTAAACATGACACTTAGGTGAGGTGCCAGTTCATATTGTAGTTCATGTAGTACACAGCCGGGATGTCATCTGGTCCCATGGATGCTGTATTCTTGGCTTTAGAGAGTGTGTTTTGTACCTGTGTGGCCGTTATTACTGGAATTTGGCAATCTTCCAGTATTGAGATGGGACATTTAGGGGGTGAGAGGGGGGTGAAGTTGGCACTGAATCGATCTGCCAGGATATTGGCAATATCCTTCGGATCAGTATATTTAATGCCATTCTGTCAAAAAAAGAAGACAAAAAAAAGGTATGTGAGTGTGTGTGTGTGTGTGTGTGTGTGTGTGTGTGTGTGTGTGTGTGTGTGTGCATGTCAGTGAAAGCGAGTGAGCCGTTATTTTACACTTGCTAAGCAACGCTTTTGCTGTTTACCGAGTGTAAAATAAAAAAAATAAAGTAAAGCATGTGTGAGAGACTGTATGTGTGTATGAGAGTAAGAGAGAGAGAGTGCTCGATTGTGTGTGTGTGTGTGTGTGTGTGTGTGTGTGTGAGAGAGAGAGACAGAATGATCTCTGCCAGCCCTTGGAGAATGGGCTCTCTGTAAAATTGTTGTGTTTTACTTACTTGTGTATTTTTTAAGTACTGTTTTATTTTTTTAATATATTTTGGATGTAAAATGCTTTCTCCAACACCTTAACATATACTACAGCAAGTATAACTAGCCCATTCTCTAAGTGCAATAGTGCCCTCCAAGGTATGTGTTAATGTGCAGTTAATGCCCATCCAGCGGTGTAGAGGCCCTCTGTCGACACTCCTGCATGGGCATTAATTACACATTAATACACCCTGTTGGACATTATTGCTTGCTTACAATGCCTATAAAGTTATCATTGACTCATGTACAATACTGTATACTGGTGAAGACATAAAACTCTGGACAGCTGCATACCGATCCAAATACAACTTTTGACTATGTCAGAAACAGCAGTTCAATAAAATTCTGCCCCCCTAAAGCCCTAATATTGTTTGGTGGTCGTAGCCTGTACAGAGCAGATACATGGGTGCCTTGGTACCTCCATTCAGCATATTCATCACATGCTTAGAATCTTGCTGAAACCTTATGTAAGCAGCACAGAGACTACTGTTCCAGGGTACTGTATAGTCAGTCAGGATCATATATATAAGGAGGTGGGTGATGTGGCAAGAAAACAGAATGGAAATGTCTCTTACTCCAAGCAACCCTACTTGTTTAAGTCAGAAATGCTACTCTAGATGAAGTTTTTATAACAGAAGATACTCTGAATAGTGGGTATCTAATCTCCTAAACATCCTTTACTCAATTCAATGAAATTATAGTTTGGATAAATGAGCACAAAGTATGGATTTGTGACCCATTATAGAGTACAATGCCCCTTTTGGTATGTACCTCACAAGACATCTACAACAACTGGAAAGGCCGCAGAAATACCTCACAAAGAGGATTACTGGCCTCAAACAGATGTCCTATGCAGATCGTCTCAAAAAACTCCAGCTTTACTCTGTCGCTTATCGCCTACTCAGAGGCGATCTCTGCCTAACATACAAAGCTATGCCAAACCCAGAGCTTTTGGACATGCTCCACTTAAAGAAATCCCAATTCCTCTGAGCTACATGCTCTAGGGACCTAAACCTTGTCACCACAATAAACAGAACATGCCGGAGGGATAGATTCCTGTCCCAGAGACTTCCCATACTCTGGAATAAACTACCTATCTATATCAAACAAAGCTCCTCATTAGTACTCTTCAAGAAAAATCTTGATGATTGCATGGGAAATAGGAAATTCACCCTGGGGATCACCTCTGTGGCTCTGCTTGACAGGGGCACTGGAAACTAATTTTCTTGGGTGGTGAAAGCCAGGGTACCTTTTTGGCTAGGCTTATATAGGCCCTAGGGCCAATAGCCTAGTACCTACCTATGAATCTATGAACCACGAAATGTCAAAAACAAGTGGATTTCTGGCAGTACACAGTACCTATGAAGGCATGAAGCCATGTCTTTGAGGCAAATTATCTCTCTGTCATGTAGAAAGGATAGTAATTGCTGGAGATAATCCATCCATCTTAGACAGAATGCCACTGCATAGTGTGTCCACTGATAAGGTATTACCTAACTGATGGCATCAATAATTACTGACTTGTATTTGCAATCTGTAAACAAAACAAATTATCTAGTCAGCCTAGATGTATCTCATGAGAAGTATTAAAATGTAGACTATCCCATAATCACAGAACAAATGGTTAATTTTTATTGGACTGTTTTGGATTCATTTCCACCAATCAGTGAAGCATAATCATTTTTAACATTTCATTCATAAACCTAATAATAATACAGCTCTTCTGAGACACTGTACTAATAGTCATTGTGTTACTAGTAGGTCTACTTCAGTAGGATCTGAAAAACAAGGCTGACAGAAGAAGAAGAAAAGTAGGTATCCCTTCTGCAGCCTCTTTCAATTGGTATACTCAGTAATTTCCCAAGCCTTGTTACTTGTATAAATCAAGGAAGAAGGCTGAAAGAATTTTGTGCTGTAATGTTTCAAAATGAAGCCTATAGGCTGGACTTCATTGTGAAAAATGCTGCAGCTAGAGTGGATGGCGGGGGTTTTAGGGCAGAACATATATACCTAATGGATTTTTTTTCTCAATATGTCAATATGGTTTGGTTTGGGTTTTTTTGCATACAAGTCATAAAACAATATAGGATGACAATAGATGGGGAGGGGGGAACCAGTATAATAAAATCAATATACAGAGTCACTAACTAAGAATAACAGTTAAGAGAAGGAAGTAATTCTAGCTGACTAAAAGGACCCACATTGGACTCAGTAAACATTATTGAATGCATTTCTGTTTACTGCTCACTGAGAAGTGAAACAGCACAGGATTGTCATAATGATAGTGATGTGAGACATAACTACTGTGAGGAAAGCTTTTGGGGGGGGTGTTAGCATAGACATTCTTGAGAAAGAAGGAGTGACTACAAAGCATGTATGTTTATGCAGTTATTTAATACTGCATTACTTTAAATGATCAAATACAAAGGACAAATAGCCATTAGCCATAGCAGACTAAAGGTATCCTCTAGATTTGTATTAGGTTAGACAAAGGAATATGTTCCACAGCTGAACGTATCAACATACAACCTACATTTAGGAGAAGCTGCATTTTAATGTCATGTCTCACCCATACAAACAACCAAGACTCTGCTACAATGATGTTAAAATCTTCTGTTTTAGTTCAGGGTGGCGGCCTGAAAGATAGCCATACCTTCAGAAGCACACAATAAGGCAGTTTTCCTTAGAGAAAAAAAGAATCAGCAAATATCCAAGATAACAAAAAGATTAAGGACATTGTAAACAAGTATGCATTTAGACTGAGTATCTTATCATTAATAATTACTGAATGTAGTGTTCTTTCTGATGTTAATGCATCACTCTTCCTGTGTAGTTATGATCTCACAGAAGACAGATACAGTGGCAGAAATATTACATTCAGGTCATTAACAGTATACACCCTCATTTATTTTTAAATTACATGTGTGCACTTTAAAAATACTTATATCCAGAGCCACAAGAAGGGCAGGGTAGATGTGTCTGCTACCCTGGGTGCCAGATTGCAGAAGGATACTAGTGGCTGAAAAATCTGAATTTCTTCTGTTTTTATTATAGCTTTTTAGCATTCCTTTGCCCCCCCCCCCCCCCCGGGCATTCATAAGCATTCCAGTCCCTGCCCTTGTGCTGGTTTAGCTCATAACTAGCACCTGCCTTTCTCAATAGTCACAAAGACAGCGAGAGTTTCTTGGTTATGAGTTGTGATGTTAATCTGCGCTGTCACAAACAGTGCATTGGTGCAATTTGTTTTTCACTGAAACTTGGCAAGTTTAATTCTGGGCTGGCGTTACCATTGGGGATCAATGGGGTATGGTAGAGAGCGGGTGACAAAATGGTTATGTCACCGTGGGCAGTAGTTTCCCTTTTTTACACTTCTGATAAAGTGCTTATAAAAAAAGTCCACTATATCAGTCAGCCACCTATGGTAAGGTAAAGAAAGTGCCTTATTTAAAGAGAGATTTCATGTGTACTCAGAATATTAACACTTTATGAATAGTTAATAGCCAAAGGTACTTCATCTCAAAATGAAAAGACAAACCATAAATTAATTGATAGTGTAAGGCATTTAAGGATTTAATGTAATATTAGTGTACTCCTCTTTGAATTGGCACTTGTTCATAAAGTCTTTTGAACAGCCTGTCCATCAGTTTAGTGCAGAGGATTAAGGCAATAAAGGCCTAAAGAGATAACAGTTTTATAATCAAATTTCTTAGCCCATGTAATGCTGCTTGGCTGATCCTGAAAATAAGTATTTATGCTTAATAGATTGACTTGGTTTACAAGGAATAAATAAATGCATAAGGAACACAAGGTAGACAGCAGAAAAAAATGTTAATGCTACCTAATGTCATGGACTTGCCATTGAAAAATGAACACAGTTCAGCCATTATTCCATACATGCCATATTACACACATCAGATATGATATTATTAGAGATCATCCTGGAAATACATTCAGCTTTTACCATCAGGAAGACGCTTTAGATCAATGTATGCACGTGCAAATAGGTTAAAGTTTAGCTTTTGTCCAACTACTATTAATTTTTTGAAGTTAAAATAAGTCTAGTTTTTAGATGATTATTACTAAATACATGATGTTAGTTGTCAGCAACATTAGTAAGGAGTAATACAACAACATATATAGCTGTAATATGTTCTTAGTTGTGTATAGGATAACAACATGTGTGGATGAGGCTGATTAAGGTGTCATGTGATGTATCTGTATGTGTATGATTTATTTTTATGTTTTTAGTTTTAGTTATTTATTTTTTTAGTTTTATTATTTATTTATTTTTTTCTTATGTTTTTGATGTTTTTTTCTTGCACCTATGAGGTTGTCATAAAATATACAATGACAATAAAGTGCTTGATTGATCAGATTAAAGATTAACTCATAACAGACGAAGAATAAATGACGATGCTATAAATCATTGAACCAGAGCTACTGTAACCGTAGGGGTTAAGAGAAATGCAGAAGTGTTTCTGTAGAACAGACGGTTTTCAGCTTTAACCTTTGCTTCCCTTTCACATGCAGCTACCATGATCCTTTCCTTAGCAGATTTTACTTTAGTGAAACTGGGCAGAAATACTGTGTTCTGACTTTAATATTTTCATAGTTTCTGGTAAGGTGCGTAAAAGTCAAGGACTATTATAATGCAAGCTTGAAGGTCATAGATGAACAGCTAACCAAGTAACTAAAGGTTTCTTGAAGGATTCTAGTGAGTTATATTTGTAATGGCAGTGTGGTCTAGTATCTCACAATACTTTAGCTGATAAATTTTAATCAAAAAGTGGTTCTACATTTCGCTATTTGAAAGGTATAATTTGTCCCTTGAACAATTTGTCTTTATTCCCACAACTCAATATTAAACAGAAGTCATTCTGTACTTCATGGAATACACGATAGGCTAGCCATAGTCTTTCATGTAACCAATGGTAATTGATATAGCAATAACCCACGCCTGGGTGTGGGTAATGCTAATCGCCCCGGTTGGTTGGGTCCGTCAAGCCCGAGGACCAGGGTCCCACACGAGTATGACATTATTTAAGAAAAGAAACTATTACTTTTCTTAAATAATGGCATAATATAATGCCTGTTTACTGCCCTTAATGGGTTTAACATTACTAATGGAAAAATGTCAGACCTTTTCCATTAGTATAGGTATAATAGAAAATAAGTTAAGTTTAGCTAAAAATTCTTGATATGCGATTGTTTGGCACTTGATAATTCTTTTGAAGCTTTACCTGGTGAAGGCCTGGTACACAGGGACTTGCAGGGTAGTGAATGATCCTGACCAACGAGTGAATGAAGTTCAGCTGAGAACCATATATTTGCAGCAGCCCTTATAATGAAACATTTCATTTCATCTGCACTGCAAGCTGACAAGGTGTGGGGAGGCTGTTTGGAGTAACAGTATCTGCTGCAAGCTCTCACATTTCTCTCCTCTGGCATTTTATGATGCTAATACTGCAAAGGAACAAAAGGACCAAATCAATACATCGCTTGGTGGTTCATGGGGGGGGGGGGGATAGAAGAGTTTAGGGAATATGATGTCAAACCTGATTCAAGAGGAGAAGCCATGAAGTACTGAGAAAAACTGATGTACACCTGTTAACTGTGGACACTGACAAAAAAAAAATCTAAAGCTGATGCAGAATTAAAAAAAAGGAAAAGGCATCCACAAATAATTGTCAAACCTTATGTAGAATTAAGTTAAATTCCAATGATTAGAAACACAGGGTTTCTGCCAGCGTAAGGGAAATGCCTTTGGAGGGATATGGTCAGTCAATATATGATCTGGAACTGCTTATTGAAACTTGACGGTGAATAAAATAATTTAGACATTGAAAGAGTAATTTCCTATATCTCTTCTCACAAGCAAGTAAACTTACACATCTGAGAAAGCAGTCTACAGGGAAAAAACGGTTGAAACCTTGTGAAATGGGAGGCGATGCCTTACTGAACATGATAGCAACATATTGATTAAATGGGTGTGCAAATTTTTATATAGGATGTGCAGGGATAAAATACTTAATGTGGGGCACTATTTATCTCCTGCTAGTATTGGGTGATACAAGTGAGGTTTTCAATGGCCACTTTGGTCATATGCTTAGGAAGAATCCCTGGACCTGTGAGTGTATTTGGATTACATTATTTTTTGGCTGCTTGAAGCCTGTGATAATGCAATAAATATTTCTGCAGCCTCACACAGTTCAGTTATTAATGTCGTCTGCTTGCATTGCAAATGCTTTTTCCTGGGCTGCTGCTGCTACGGTAATTGATAGCTTTAGTGTTGCTCTTAGCTATGTCTTCTGGCAGCCGTCATTTAAATGCTGTGCCCAAACATTCGTTTGAATGAAAGAATGTTAAAAGAAAAAGTTTAATCTTACCTTCAATCATTGCAAAAATGAGAAATATGGTCCTTAAGCTATAGGTCTTCAGTAATCCAGAATGAAAACATAAGTAAGTTCTATTGTTTTTTTTAACATTGCTTCATTTTATGTTTCATTTGATTTATTTTGAAGACTGAATTGGTATATGTAGACATTTTGTAATAGTCACCGGCTTTTTAAAGAGCAAATGTATTTATTTATTTATTTCATTTTGATAACTGGGTAAGTGGGCTACTCACTCTGGCCAAGGGGCTCAAAACACTTAAAAGTTTAGCACTGAGATGGAGAGAGCAGTAGAAATGTGTAAAGTAGCAATATTTACAATTTACAGTTTCAAGCCAGTAAATGTTCTTAATTACAATTGCAAATGTAACTATAATTACAATGGCAGCATGTCTTTACTACCCACTGTCCTGAACACAAACGTAGATAGCTTTGATCAATAGATGGTCATTTAGTTTGGTCTCAAATGTTTTCTCTGACTGTTGTTCTTTTACCTGAGATGGCATGCAATTCCATTTGGAAGATACATGTTTAGAAAAGGCCCTCTCTCTCTCTCTCTCATGGATGTACCATGTGATTATGTGTAACTGGGTAATTTGATCCACTAATTTAAAGTCTAGGCCTTAAAGGTGGGCAGTAGCCCTGCTTTAGGACTATGTATAAAAGTGAACTAAATAATGCTACTGCTCCGGAGTTGAAACAACAAGCAGTTTCACTGCCAGGGTAGCCAAATGCCAAAGTCAAGATTATATGTTATTTCCAAAACACTTTCATGCACAACACTGCTTAATTTCAGAGCACTCGGGAGCAAAATTCAGTGCAAAGTACCAATGAGACTGCTGCCTGAACTGCTGCATGCTGGGATAGTTGGCAACTCTAGAAAAAAAGCACCATTTGACTAATATATCTGCAGTTTCCACCTACATTAAAGAGTACTGGTCAGAGGCACTGGAAAATATCCTGAGATAAATTAACCCCTCTGGGAATTCCATTCCAACAAGACTGTGTCCTTATTACTCTTTCATTATTTTTGATCCCTATGTGTAAAGAAGTGTGTCAGCAGAATAGTTTGACATATTCTCATGACACTGTCAAGGAATTATACTGGACCAATTACTATAAAGTTTCCTTAGACTGCACTAGCTTCAAAGGAAAAGAAACAGCTGTATCTTGAATTTTAATTTAAAAAAAAAAGCTTTAAATGCCATATTTGTGCCGGTGTTTCAAAAGAATGAAAACCTCACTTTTGTACAGAAGTACATTTTAAGGCATAGAGTCACAAAAACAGTGCATATTTGTTTTTTATAGTTTTTATATTTAAGACTCAAAAGAGAACTGATAGCAGCACTTTCATATTAAGTATATTGTTTTACAACTATTGCAGTTTGCCAGTTACTAATAACCTTAATTGAAAGTCTCTAACAAATGTTAGTTTTGTTACTTTATTTTCATGTTTCTTAGCATTATAGAGTAAATTGAGTGAGAGAGAAAGCAAGATGCTAAATTACTTCAAAAGTGTATCTTTGCTCATGTCAAAGTTATATTTTTACTACAACATTTAAAGAGCAGAACTGATAGCATTTCTGAAAAATAGTTTTGATGTCATCAAAACACACTGAATATGATTTTTTATATTTTCTGAGTTTGTTGGCCATCACAAATGTTACATGGATATTTTTGCTGTGATCCACATAACAAAAAACAGAGCAGGCTAATGGAAGGTAAGCCTTCTGGCGGTACCCTTGAAAGCCAAATGCTACCTTTACACAGTTTGAAAATGTCTAGCAAAGTTCTCAGGAGTATATATGTTGTGATACTTGGCTATAGATTTCATTTAGTGGTGATTTTAGGTTTAAAAATATGAAAAACATTAGCTTTACGTATTGTACATCACTACATGGAAGTCTAAACTTAGGGCCTGGGCAGCATTAATCTAAGAAAATGGCACTGTTCTCGAGAAATGTACTCAGTTTGGCTCTATTCTGGAAAAGTACTAGAAGTACTAAAAGTACTATATTTTGCACCAAGAGGAGAAGTTACATATGCAGCACATTAAGAATCTAAGTGCAAATGATCATGCCACTCTGTCACTGTGAAATGCCTGTAAAACCATACATTTGGAGATAATTTCTGAGAAACGTCTCAGTTCCCTTTGTGCATTCCTTGTAAATTTTCAAGGAATTATACTTACATTCTCAGGTAGAAAATGCACCATGAACTGCTTTTCCAGCCTTAAAAAAGTAAATAATTGAACAAATAAATAAATAAATGAGTCAGCTGAGTCCTCTTGCCAATGTTATTAGAGGAAGTGTTGACAATGATATCTTTCCAGTAACAGAAAATGTCACTAATCTGAAGAAATATGTATGATTTTTATTCATAAGGTAATGCCAACTTAATATTCTAGACTTTGCTACAGTCCCCACTGGGAACAGACGTAACATAGCCAGCCTTAATGAAGACAAAGCATAGTACAACATGCAGGACTGTTGCAATGAAATACCCGTAAAACCCTTCATTTGTAACCTATTTAACGGTCTGTTTCTTAGTTCCCCCCTTTAATGTTTCATATCAAAAGTTAACATAAATTACTTGGACAGGTACAGACTATACCTCATTCTGTCCTTAAATACTTAAATGTAACTCAGCTCTGAAGTTTATTTGTAGGTGGCATTCTTCTGTGACAAAAAAAGTCTCAGCTGTCCTGCCCTTATATCTCCCAAAAATGCTATTTCTAAGCATTTAAAAATAAAACCATCCAGCCACCTTGGACTAGCAAAGTACACTAGTGCATTCCTAGAGTATTCAGGTGTGTAGCAGGTATACAAATGATGGTCCACAACAGGTCTATGATTTTCCATCCTGTGAAACATGGAGTGCAGCTATATGGAAAGCTAAAAATGATGGAGGTAACTCCGAGGACTAACCTTACTAAAAAGCAAAGCAATGTTCCTGATGGTCCATACAGTTGATGTTCAGCTGGACAGTGCTATTTAACAGAATCAGCATAACATCATAAATTACAACGTAATGTCCCTGATGGTCCATACAGCTGATGTTCAGCTGGACAATGCTACTTAGCAGAATCAGCATAACATCATAAATTACAACGTAATGTCCCTGATGGTCCATACAGCTGATGTTCAGCTGGACAATGCTACTTAGCAGAATCAGCATAACGTCATAAATTAGAATGTAGAGCATGGGCTTATGGGTAGTTACTAGGCTTACACTTCAGGGAACCATTGAGGACCCTAGCCCAAATTCCCATTTACCCCTGATTAATACAATTAAGCCTGAGGTTACAAAACCTCAAGATAAGTTAAAACAATTGCCATCTCAAGTCTGTTTGATGGAATATGCTCATAAGATCTTGTCTTACTGAATAGCAATCTAGGCAGTTGAACAAATTCCATGAAAGATATATGACATAGAATACTTGCAGAGAGTGTATGTACATGTGGGTTAGACATTTATATGGCGTAAGAATTAGGATATTATTCATGGGGTGGTATTGAGAGTTGAACGATGTGGTTATTTGTTCTTTGAAGTACTGTTTATAGTCATTGTTTTTAGAATAATGGCCTTATTTGGTCTTCTGCTATAGTAAGTTGTATGAGTGTTTATGGTGGGATGCTTTGGCAAGGCTGAGATTTAGGGTACCAGGAGGCCATAGATAATGCAGGAAAGGTGAAGAGAAGAATGCAGTGAGGTAAGTGTGTCAGTATCATTGTTTAGGATTTGGTAACAACAAGGGGATGAAGTGAACCAAGCAGACACTTTTACCTGTAATTTCCTATATTTACAAACTGTTAGTGTAAGCAGATGATTGATCAAATGAATTAGGATTGCTTAATAATCACAAAAACAAAATGATGTGTTAATAGTCATAAGGCAACTCACACGTTGCTTAAGTATTTTACCTGGAATAAAAAAAAATAAAAGTTTGCCATTAGTTATATCTATGTTTTTTGGTTTTAGGTTACCGCCCCATACCTTCATATTGGTGCCATAGCTGCAATGGTTGCTTTGTCGTGGCCAGTCGCTCAGCAATTTGCAAGGATGAATAAGGGAGGTATGTCAAAATACTAATGTTTAAATGTTTGGCTGGATCTTGAGACACAATTTTGTGATGTTTAGTGTGCATTGACCGCAGTTCATGCCACTGCATTTGGCCAGAGCAGTAGTAAGGAAATTTGACACAAGAAGTGATGCACCTGTTTTACACTGTGCAGATTCAGCAAACTAGTTGTGTCATTGTACATATAAGCTAATGCCAAGGCTAGAGCTCATTAATGACACATGCCCTACAGCACTGCATTTGACAGTAACATGATTGTAAAAAGGTAATTTCTGGTCATAGTTGCTATCAGCTACATAAATATGTTACCACTTGCATTGGAAATGAAGCTATAGAGGCATGAAACTTTCAGGTATTGTAGCAATTTCAGTCACATACACAGCAATGCATATTAATCATATATACACAATGTACGAGTATATATATATATATATATATATATATATATATTTATACACACACATATGTATATCTGTTGCGTGTGTGTGTTGAAACACATTAATAACAAGTATAATATATAAACTATGTTGAATACAATGTATACTTGCACATACACACACACACATATACACGCACACACACTCATATATATATATATATATATATATATATATATATATATATATATATATATATATATATATATATATATATATATATATATATATATATGGATTCGTATTACTTCACTGAAAGGCCATTTCACTCACACCCATTTCACTCTCTCACTGAGACCAAATCACCTAAAGTTCATTTCACCTAAAACTCATTTCACTGACAAGTAGTACTCTAAGGCAAGTCAAAGGTATATGTCTTTTTCCCCACTGTAGTGTGATCCTGGTTTTAGTATATATAGTTAGTGGGCGTGTGGGGGACATAGTCCCCTACTTAATTTGGTTTTCTGTTGTCGGGTTTTGTTTTACATTATTTGGTAAGACCCAACTAGGTGGTGGGCTATGCTTCCCACACACCCCCAATGTGGGAGGCTGTGCACCCCACAAGCCCCCCTAACTGTATATACTAACACCAGGATTGCACTACAGTGGGGAAAAGGACATATATCTTTGACTTGCCTTAAAGTACTACTTGTCAGTGAAATGAGTTTTAGGTGAAATGAACTTTAGGTGATTTGGTCTCAGTGAAATGGGTGTCAGTGAAATGGTCTTTCAGTGAAGTGATACGAATCCATATATATATATATATATATATTGGCGTCGGACTGGTGACTTCGACATTCTGCGTGTCGGTTAATTCGTTTTTACATGTCGATGAACTTCAAATGAACCCATATATATATATATATATATATATATATATATATATATATATATATATATATACATATACTGGTATATATTTATATATGGAAATCTGGAAAATTAAACCAGCCAAGACCATCAGTCTTATAAAAATGCAGCTTTGAGAGGTGAGCTAGAGAGTCCAGTCAAGATGGCTGTCTAGGCCTAAAACTGTAGGCAGGACATGCAGAAGTCTGAGTACAAATAGTGAACCCAGGGAGGAAAAAACAACCCAGGAAGAAGGATATGTGAGGAAGAACAAAGGGAGGAACAGGTGGCAGCTTTTAAAGCTACAAATAAAAAAGGAGCAGTTGTGTGTTCTGTTTAAAAAAGTAATCACAGTAAGTCAGCTCCTTGAAGCACATGATAGGACACCAATAAATAGAAGTGGAAAAGCTGCAAGTAAAGATACAAGATTTGGTTGAAGATAATACAGCAATTAAGACTGAGCTGCAGGAGCAGATCTATAAAATACTAGAGCTAACTGAAATAATAAAAAGAAAGGGAGAAAAGAGAGATGATCTCGAAAACGGATCAAGAAAGAATGATATCAGGATAGCTGGAATACAAGACAATGAACTTGGAGCAGTTTCAGTGTTGTTGCAGGAAACATTTTTGCTGCCAGAAGATGAAGACACACGAGTACAGAGGATACACAGAGTGAGAAAGCAGCAAGCAGGAGCAGAAAACAGACCCACCTATGTTTTGACATGCTTCCATTCCTTAGTTGTAAAAATAAAATTAAAATAATGAGCCAAGCATAACGTTATCCCATTCGCAAGGATGTTCATGGAACTGGTCAAGGATTACTTTGAAGCACACTGTAGGAGAAGGAAAGCTATGCTGGGGGTATTAAATGACTTAAGAATGAATGAAACGGCAACTTTCTTGAAATACCCTGCAATTCTGAAAGTACATCTGTAAGAGAAATGGTTCTTGGGTTACCATCTGTCCCTCGCTGTGCAGGACAGTCCCAGTCTGGGCAGTTGTGTCCTGCCAAAAAATGACATGTGCCCTACAGCACTGCATTTCACAGTAACATGATGGTAAAAAGGTCATTTCTGGTCATAGTTGCTATCAGCTACATAAATATGTTACCACTTGCATTGGAAATGATAAAGCGATAGAGGCATGAAACTTTCAGGTATGGTAACAACTTCAGTCACATACACAGCAATGCATATTAATCATGTATACACAATATACGAGTATACATGTATATATATATATATATATATATATATATATATATATATATATATATATATACTTATACACACACATATGTATATATATATATATATATGTGTGTGTGTGTGTGTGAAACACATTAACAATAAGCATAATGTATAAACTATGTTGAATACAGTGTATACTTGCACATACACACTCACACACATAGACACACACACACACACACACACACACATATATATATATATATATATATATATATATATATATATATATATAGATTTGTATCACTTCACTGAAAGACCATTCACTGACACCCATTTCACTGAGACCAAATCACCTAAACTTCATTTCACCTAAAACTCATTTCACTGAGAAGTAGTACTTTAAGGCAAGTCAAATATATATGTCCTTTTCCCCACTGTAGTGCAATCCTGGTGTTAGTATATACAGATAGGGGGCACAGCCCCCCACATTGGGGGATGTGGGGAGCATAGCCCACCACCTATTTGGGTTTTACTAAATAATGTAAAACAAAACCCGACAACAGAAAACCAAATTAAGTAGGGGGCTACGCCCCCCACATGCCCACTAACTATATATACTAATACCAGGATCGCACTACAGTGGGCAAAAAGACATATACCTTTGACTTGCCTTAAAGTACTACTTCTCAGTGAAATGAGTTTTAGGTGAAATGAGTTTAAGGTGAAATGAACTTTAGGTAATTTTGTCTCAGTAAAGTGATACGAATCTATATATATATATATATATATATATATATATATATATATGGGTCTAGGTCATAAGATCGACAGCTCATATGACTGAAACTCATTTGGTCGACAGCTCATTTGGCTGACAAAAAGTATTCAAGGCAATGAATGAAACATTAACTTTCTTAAAACACCCTGTAATTCTGGAAGTACATCTGTAAGAGAAATTGTTCTTGGGTTACCATCTGTCCCTCTTTGTGCAGGACAATCCCAGTTTGGGCAGTTGTGTTCTGCCAAAAAATATGAAAAATGGCTGATATCCAGAGAATTTAAGACAAAAAAATATTTTCTAACATACCTTAATAGTTGCATAAAACAATTATTTTGTATATGAAACATCTTAATATGATGCAAAACAACAAATACAACTCAAATTCTTCAAGACTGAGCTTTTATTTTGGCAAAAATGTGAAATCTACTCCTTTACACTGGCTGTGGGTGTGGTTGGTCATGCAAGGTCAGACATGTATGGAAAAAAATGCGCCACTTTAGACATTTAAAAAGGTGGCATCCCTAAATTGTTCACAATATGGAAAATGTTCAGTAATTTAAATAAAATGATCACAGACAGGTAAGCAGCATTAACAGTAAAAATCTGAATCATCTGCTAGACATGGACTGATAGAGCAATGTGGTATAAATGTCAGGTTTTACATGTACTCCTACATTATGACACAGGTTCATAGGTTCATAGGTGTGTACTAGGCTAATGGCCCTAGAGCCTTTACAAGCCTCGCCCACAAAATTGTGCCCTGGCATCGTGCCACCCGACATTAGTTCCCAGCGCCTCTGTCAAGTAGAGCCACTGGAGTGATCCCCAGGGTGAGCTTTCTATCACCCATCCACTCTTCAAGATTTCTCTTGAAGAGGGACAGCGAGATGCTCTGCTTGACATGTATGGGAATTCTATTCCAGAGCATGGGCAGTCTCTGGGTGAGGAACCTGTCCCTCCAGCATTTTCTGTTGATTGTGGTAATGAGGTTGAGGTCTCTGGAGCATGTGGTGCGGAGGGATTGGGATTTCTTTAGATGTAGCATTTCTAACAGATCTGGGTCAGACATGACTTTGTAAGTCAAGCGGAGATAGTCTCTAAGTAGGCAATATAAGACAGAGAATAGCTGGAGTCTTTTGAGTTTGCCCGTGTAGGATATATGTTTAATGCCTAGGATCCTCTTCGTGAGTTACTTCTGTGGTCTCTCCAGTTCTTGTAGGTGCCTAGTGAGGTACATGCCAAATGGGGCGTTATACTCGATGATTGGCCTAATGAGGGAAGAGTAGAGAGAGAGAGAGAGAGAGAGAGAGAGAGAGAGAGAGACGATGACCTCTTTCTTAAGATGTATTCTTGGCCTTGGACAATGCAGCTTTAACCTGTGCTGCAGTAATGCTGGGTGCCTGGCATTCATCCGGTATTTTGATTGGTCCTTTAGGGGGGAAGAGAGTGGGGGGAGTTGGCACTGAATCTGTCGGCCAGTATTTCGGCAATATCTGTTGGCTCAGTATAGGAGATGTCATTGTGCAGTAACTCAGAGTAAATTTGCGTATTGCCGTGGAGGTTCTTGATATAACTGTAGAAGGCTTTGTGATTGTTAGTAGTGTCTGCCGTGATTCTGCCTTCATAGCTGCCTTTAGACGATTTGATGAGGGATCTCAACTTTTTGTTGAGGCTAATAAGGGAGTTTTTCCAGTCTTGGGACTTCACCTTTTTCTGCAACAGTTTCTTCCGTCTGTTGTAGAGTTTATTAATAGCTGGGGACCACCAGATTGGCTTCCTTGTTTTGGAGGAGAGCATCTTGATTCTGTTGGGTATGGCTAGTTCCATGCATTTATGTACATGTTCGTACAGTGCATTAATGTATGATTTGGCAGTCATGCAGCTTTTTTCCATTGCCATGGGTGCTGTGAAGTTAGCCACCTCTGTTTTTAGGAGTCCAAAGTCAGCTTTGGAGAAGTTTTTCAAGGTGGTTACTTCTGTGGGGGGTGTGGGTGAGATGTGGATTTCCATGGTGATTAGTTTATGGTCAGATCTGACCAGGGAGGGATTGACTATTGGTGTAGAGCAACGGTCGCCCATGTTATAATAACCAGGTCAAGGATGTTGCTTCCTCTAGTGGGAGTCAGAATGAGCTGGTCCAGGGCATTGAAATTGATGAATCCCAGAAACCGTTGGGCCAGTGTATTGGTGCTTGAGTAGTTTTCCCAGTTGATGGAGGGGTAGTTGAAGTCTCCTAGTATGAGAGTGTTGGGTTGGACCTTGATAGATTCCAGGGTGCTTAGGAGCATGGAGTGAGAGTCAAGCGACATGGTTGGGGGACCTATACCAGGCAATGACCTGGATCACCGTCTTACCCAATGTTAGTTGTACCTGAAGTATGTCAGATGCATTATGCTGGGCTACTAGTCTGGAGGTGTGCATATCCTTTATGAATGTGTAGACACCACCGCCTTTGGAGCTTTTGGTCCATGTTTCCGGGCCGAAAGGTGTGGAATGAGTTATAGCCTAGTAATGCAGGGGTGCTTTCTGCCACTTTAAAGCAGGTCTCTGTTACAGCACAAATGTTGATGTTCTCCATTTTAAGGAGTGCTTCGAGCAAGTGCATCTTGAGATTTAGACTTCTAGCACTGAGCAGCAAGACCCTCAGACTGAATTTATTTATAGCTGTTACAGTGGTAATTTTGCCTTTGGAACACCGCCTAAAAAAGGCACTATAGGGGTAGCAAGAGCCTTAGCCAGTACCCAGAAACCCAGGGGTGACAGATGCAGGCCATCTCTGGCAAAGCATCGAGGTCTGTCAACTATGTCATCCCAAGCAGACAGATACTGGATCCCCATAGAATGACACCAGAAACTTAGCCAATTCTTGAAGTCAGTCATTTTTTGTTTGTACTGCTGTATCATTCTGGGTGACTGTAGAATACTGCTCTGGACTAGTGTCATACCTGCCTGGGCCACATAATCCGAAAGCTCCACCATGTCTCTTTTCATGTAGTCCAGGGAGGTGTGTCTCAGATCATTCACACCCATGTGGACAATGATAGAGTCATACTTGTACTTGTTGTGGAGTGACCTGAGTGCATGTGTTATGTGTTGGATTCTGGCACCTGATAGACAACTGACTGTTACCTTCTCCTTATTCAACCTAGTGAGTGGAACATATGTGTGCCTCACTTTTGAGTCACCTATGATTAGTGTATTGGGCAAGGTATTTAGCCTTAGAGGCTTAGGTTGAGGGACACACTGTGGAGGTGAGCTTTGTGTTCTGTGGTTTGTGCTGTGTTGTGGTGGTGGAGTGCATTTCTGTCTTGGAGGTCTCTGCTGGGTAAATTTCTATTGAGAGCCTCCACAAAGGTGGGTGTGTTTTTATGTGAGAGTTGTGATAGTGGGTGTTCTGGAGGGCTATGTGTTCCATGTGGTGTGGTGCAGGTGTTGACCTTCTCCTCTTGACCAGCTAGTCTGGTCTTGGCTGGAGAGTGCATAGCTTCCAGTTTGGTGATATAAGTGTATTTCTCACAAGTCTGAGTGTTGGGAGGTAAGAGGAGAGGGTTGTCTGTGTACATGAGGCAGTTGCTACACTGCCTCAGAATGCCCAAGTGCACCAGGTTAATAGGTGAAAGCAAAGAGAACTGCCCTTTAATCATGCCAGGAGGGGTGGTCATAACTACTAAGTACTGGAGCTATTTCCATGAAGAACAATTAGTGCTGATGGCACTTAGGTGTGCTATAGTAATTGCTGCAAAAACCTTAGGCTACTTGATTAGGCTATTTGAAGTGCAAGAGAGAAATAACTAGTAAGATCTAAGGGAAAAACTGAAGAGAAGACTTTCTGGCACCAGTAATAGTTTACCTCAGCTTGGTGCCACTGAGCGGAGCTTAAACAAGTGCATACCCATGCAAACGTGGGCTTTTAAACCAGAAAGTTGAAAGGGATGGAAAAATTGCCTAAACGGACAATAAACTACAATTTCTGGGCCAGAAACCACTCCTCTTGTGGTAGACAGGCTACCTAGTGCTTACCACTCCCACTGATACGCTAGAAGGCTTCCTTCCAAACACAGAAAGGCTTGGGGGGCTCAGAAGGTTACCAACAGTCCTGGATATAGCCAATCTGTACCTGGACTACACTAGTTGTAGGAAAAGTGGAAAACAAGCACAAATGTGTGCTTTTAAATCAGAAAGTTGAAAGGAATGGAAAAGTTACCCAAACTGCCAATAAACTACAATTTCTGGGCCAGAAACCATTCCTCTTGTGGTAGATAGGCTACCTAGTGCTTAACACTCCCACTGATAAGCTAGAAGGCTTCCCTCCAACACAGAAAGGCTTGGGGGGCTTGCAAGCTTACAACATGGCAGCCTGGGCTACCGTTAGCATTTGATATGATAAGTAGTAAGATATTGAGTTGTACCTTGACACAACAGACAATGACATTGTAATATTTGCATACAGGTTTTTGTATGGTTTCGCCTCATGAGGTTACAAAGACATGTTATCTGCCAGAACAGAAGTAGCAGAAGCAAACTGCATGTAAAATCATCTAGTCTTTACTTTAGTGATGCTTGATGAAAACCTCATATAATTTAATCTTTTACAAACTAACTCTTAGTTTTGCAAACATAAGTCACAGCTGAGTTCCTCTCATTGCATCACCTACATCATTCATCGAATTACTTACTGGATTCCTTTAAATGAGTTGAATGCATATGTATGCCCTTTTTATTTATGCTACATATCGAAACACCAAGAAACACAGTTACTGGATAATCTTGTAGATACTAATTCAGGGTTTAATACAGCACAGGACAATTTAGGCATTTCTGCCTTGTGTCTAACTACCAACTCTTTGCAGACATTTATATTTGTTTAACAATAAACAGGTATTTGTATACATTGCCATATCATATGTACGTATTACAAGCATTTTCCTACATAGTAGCATGGTAAAACAACATTTCACAGGATAGCCCAGCACACAGGTCACGAATGTCCACTGACTGAAGTACAGTGGACAGTAAGCAAGAAAGTGTATTTCTTTTTTATGCCAAATTAGGAATTTGTGCTATATTAATATTTCTGTTAATGACTTGACCCAGACAGAGTATATATGCTACTTCATAGTGTAAAATGAACGCTTGCGTAATTCTACAAAAGTTGTAAGTGATACTTGCTGTCTCCCTGGTACTAATTTTTCAGATATTTATATTTGTTTAGTAATAAGAAAATGATATTTCTGTCAGTAGCCAGTAGCACAGGCATTCTCAACCTGTGCAAATGTTAAGACATTATTTTATGTGCCCAGTCACTAGAGGTCATGAATGACTTCTAGGACAATGGGGTACTCAGTATAAGAGAAAATGTGTTATTTTCAAGAAATATTCTGGATATATGTCTTGTGTTAATAATTTAATATAATTAATCAGTATATGCTTATATTGTGGTATAAAATTAAAAAAAAATAGACACTACTGACAAAACTTTGCAATGATATGTCCGACCAGCATTTCTTTGTAAATATTTACATTTATTTGCCCATTAAATATTAACATATTCATACTAGTGTTACTTATTAAAATATCTCAAAAATGGAGTGACACCTACAAAACTGTTTTACAGAAAAATGAAGAACTCATCTATACATACAAAAGTGATGATAGTTAAGGTATTATGGTTATAGAAATAGTAATATTTTTTGGATCCATCCATCCTCATTTTGCACATGGGATCGGGGTGTCACCTCAACAGTGACAACTATCTCAAGCCAAGGTTTACACCACCGGGTGGCTAGCCCTGCTTTGGTACTTCATCCGTATCACTCACTCAGACACACACTCATAATTAGGGCTGATTAAGAGTGAACAATCCTCCTGCTGCATGTCTTTGGAATTTGGGAGGAAACCAGAGCTCCCAGGGGAAACCCACGCGACCACAGGGAGGACATATGTACTCCGCACAGAAGACATCCCAGCTGAGAATCTAAAGTGAAAGCCTCTAGCTGTGAGATGACAGCACTAACCACTGCACCACCACAGCCGGATCATTATAGTAATTAATTTTGCATATTTAATTAATTAGCTGTGAGATGACAGCGCTAACCACTGCACCACCACAGCCGGATCATTATAGTAATTAATTTTGCATATTTAATTAATTAGTATATATATTAAATTACTGTGGTGGTGGTGGTGCTGCGGTAGCGTTGTCGCCTCACAGTAAGACGCTGTCCTGTTAGATTCTCAGCTGGAGCATCTTCTGTGTGGAGACATGCGTGAATGGGCGTACCTTTGTTGAAGGCTGTGCGTCAGGGCCGGCAACTCGGCACCTAAAAATCTACTGCCAATCATTAGTGGACCTGAGTTTTGCTGTGGCGACCCCTAACCGGGAAAAGCCGAAAGACACAACAAAGTATATATATTAAATTACCATTAGGTCTGGTTGACATGTTAATATCATCATTGTGAAAAGGAGTGTGTGCTGAGTAACTTTCTTATTTTAACTTTCTGTAATTTGTATAGGTATGTACATTTTTTTACAGGTAGGCTGGAAAACTGCACTATAAGAATTTTAGCTCAGGCGAATGTTGTCCAAGCAGGAATTCTTCAGGTGTCAGGAGGTGTGAAAATCCACTTAGGCTATGTGTGAAGGACTTAAAATCTGTTATGACTTCAAATGTCTTTAAAGTTGACTAACAAAAGTTCTCATTTCTTCAGATTTATAAGAGAATGCTGGGATAAAAAATGTGATACTATGAGATATCTTCACAGCTGGACATTTTCTTCAGAAGCCCTTATTTCTAAATGTTTTTTTTTTTATGTGTTCTTCAGGGCTGCTCTCTTTCTTTAATTCCTGACTGTCTGATGTTAACTAGACTTTGACATTTGTAAACACTCATTGTTTAGTTCTCTGCTGGAGTATTAAAATCAGAAAAGAAGCCAAATAAGTCATTTTAATGTCTTCCTTTGAATATGTGCTTAATTGTACTGTCATTTAGAGCTGCCTTTTACATTGTCTACTCTGATTATGCATTTTATTTACTGCTTTAATTTCCTGTTTTGAGAAATCTGTATGCCCATGTTTTTGGGCAACCTTTGACATGAGTGTGTGTCTCGGTAAGAGTTTGATGTATTTCTGACCTAGAGAAACTTTTTAACACCTGAGCTTCAGTTTTACTTGTTTCTGATTGGATATTTTGCTTCCTTGACTGATGTTTAATACAGAAAGATTTTAGCTAGGCCTGGTCTTCCAATAAGACTTGAGCTACATTTACAAACACTCTGTGTTGACTCCATTACACTTGCTTCTGTAATGGAGAGACATACTTACGCTATGGTGTGATTGATAAAGCACAGTGTTGGCAAGCCTAACTTGCATAATAAGTTCATAAATAACCCCAATATCCACCAGTTTTCCTCAGTCCCCACTTTTGCCATTTGGCTGCTCATACCTGTGTTCAGAGCAACAAATCATTTAAAGCAGCACCAAACTAAAATATTTTTGAGTAACAGGGACAAGCAGAAATG